>NC_052151.1:1764138-1790750 GCF_902713615.1 Scyliorhinus canicula | reverse complement strand
TGCTCTGTCGGGGAGGGGGGAGCGTTGCTCTGTCGGGGAGGGGGAGCGTTGCTCTGTCGGGGAGGGGGGAGAGTTGCTCTGTCGGGGAGGGGGGAGCGTTGCTCTGTCGGGGAGGGGGGAGAGTTGCTCTGTCGGGGAGGGGGGAGCGTTGCTCTGTCGGGGAGGGGGGAGCGTTGCTCTGTCGAGCAGGGGTAGCGTTGCTCTGTCGAGGAGGGGGGAGAGTTGAAAAAATGAAATGAAAAATGAAAATGAAAATCTCTTAATGTCACGAGTCGGCTTCAATGAAGTTACTGTGAAAATCCCCTAGTCGCCACATTCCGGCGCCTGTTCGGGGAGGCTGGTACGGGAATCGAACCGTGCTGCTGGCCTGCCTTGGTCTGCTGTAAAAGCCAGCGATTTAGCCCAGTGAGCTAAACCAGCCCCTAAACCAGCTCTGTCGGGGAGGGGGGAGAGTTTCTCTGTCGGGGAGGGGGGAGGGGAGAGCGTGGCTCTGTCGGGGAGGGGGTTGCATTGCTCTGTCTAGCTGGGGGGAGAGTTGCTCTGTGGGGGAGGGGGGAGCGCTCTGTCGGGGAGGGGGGAGAGTTGCTCTGTGGGGGAGGGGGGAGAGTTGCTCTGTCGGGGAGGGGGAGCGTTGCTCTGTCGGGGAGGGGGGAGCGTTGCTCTGTCGAGGAGGGGGAGCGTTGCTCTGTCGGGGAGGGGGGAGCGTTGCTCTGTCGAGGAGGGGGAGCGTTGCTCTGTTCTGGTTTCTGTGGACTCACTGACCGTCCACTCAGTTTGGGGTAAACGACTGCAAGAATTGCAGTGGGTGTTCAGCCTGGCATTGTGGTTATTATTTCCCCCTCTGCCAACGTCCCTAACAGTGCGATCTGCTCATTGTACAATGCTGAATGTTAGCAGCGGGCTGCATTATACAGTTCCTTCTTTGCAGCCCTGGCCAAGTTCCTGAAGCATTTTATTGGTCTGATTGCTGGAAAGGTGCTGTGGAATGTGTGAGCTGTCTGTTCCTTACTTTCAAATAACATGGATCTGGTGGGTCAATGTGCGTCCGCTTCAAAGTCTCAAATGGTGTGTATTTCGTGTTATGTGAAGCTGCAACTTAACAGGGGACTTGGAGCAGTGCCCACTCTCTGTTCAGTCTGAAGATTCACGTGACTGTCCAAGAGTGTGGGGGGGGATTTGGGGAGATGTCACCTGATGGGAATACTGCCCCATCGGAGTTCTGCACTGAAAATGTACCGGTGCCATCTGAGATCCAGGAGAAACTAAATCAACACTTTCTGCTTTCCTCGAAGAATGTCCAGTCACTCACAACTCCGTGATGATGGATAAAAATAAAAGAGCAACCTTTTGACACAGGGTATTTTGAGTGTGCTACAAGGACAGTGTCGGCTACATTTAAAAACACTTTGATAAATGTCAGTCAGTAACCTCTGCTCCTGTGTCCCTGATTGGCCAGAAGTGGTTGCTCAACACGCTGAAAATAGTACAACTCGTGTGGGACAGCAGGAAGGCAGCAAATGTTTTGGGTGTTGAAAGTGAGTGAATATATCGAGGCTCCTGGACAGCAGGCGGGGAGCACAAGATTTTCACTTCCCACTCGTAGCCACAAAGCAGGAGGAAGGCTGCTGAAATTCGAACTACCAACTTGGCCCCGCATAGTAAGTACCTGATGGGTGGCTTTTCCAAGATCCCTGATCTGTGGGAATAGCGGTGGCCTCTGCCACCAGCTGGTTTCAGCATTAGGGTTGTCCGAACCGGTCGTGTATATCTCATTGATAATGGCCCAGCGTCAACTAATCCCCAATCTGAGTGTTGTCTTGCGATAGAAAACAGAGACTGTGTTTACAGCCAGTTAGGTATTTTTGAAGTGTGGCCACTGTTATAATGTCTGGGAGACTGCAGCTGATTTTTACACAGCAAGCTCCCACACGCAGCAACCTCATGATGATCAGCGAATCTGTTTGCTGATTAAGGGATAAATATTGGCCAAGGCACTGCAGATAATTCCCGTCCACTCCATAACGGTGCCCCGCAATGCTCTATCACCCAAGCTGGCTGTTGGGGTCTTGGATCAACGTCACATTAGAAAGCACCTGCAAAGGTGCAGCACTCCCGCAGTACCACAGCACCTCCGCACTAGCGCAGTAACCCCGGCGATCCGCAGGACCCCCGCAGTACCACAGCACCTCCGCACTAGCGCAGTAACCCCGGCGGTACCACAGTACCCCGACGATACGCAGCACATCCGCAGTTTCGCAGCATTCCCGCAGTGTCGCAGCACTCCCGCAGTATCGCAGCACTCTCGCAGCACCTCTGCACTAGTGCAGCAACCCCGGCGTTACCGCAGACCCCCGCGGTAACGCAGTACCCCAGCGATCCACAGCATTCCCGCAGTGCCGCAGCACTCCCGCAGTACCTCAGAACCTCTGCACTAGCGCAGCAACCCCGGCGGTACCGCAGACTCCCGCGGTAACGCAGTACCCCGGCGATCTGCAGCACTCCCGCAGTACTGCAGCATTCCCACAGTGTCGCAGCACTCCCGCAGTGCCGCAGCACACCCGCAGTGCCGCAGCACCCCTGCAGTACTGCAGCAGTACCGCAGCACTCCAGCAATGCCGCAGCACTCTCGCAGCGCCGCAGCACTCCAGCATTACCGCAGCAGTGCTGCAGCACTCCCGCAGTACCGCAGCACTCTCGCAGTACCGCAGCACTCTCGCAGCGCCGCAGCACTCCAGCATTACCGCAGTACTGCAACATTCCAGCAGTGCCGCAGCGCTCCCTAAGTGCCGCAGCACTCAGGCAGTGCCGCAGCACTCCAGCAGTACCGCAGCACTCTCGCAGCACCGCAGCACTCCAGCAGTACCGCAGCACTCTCGCAGCACCGCAGCACTCCAGCAGTACCGCAGCACTCCCACAGTACTGCAGCATTCCAGCAGTACCGCAGCACTCCAGCAGTACTGCAGCATTCCAGCAGTGCCGCAGCACTCCTTAAGTGCCGCAGCACTCAGGCAGTGCCGCAGCACTCCCTAAGTGCCGCAGCACCCCCGCAGTGCCGCAGCAATCCAGCAGTACTGCAGCATCCCTGCAGTACGCACCCCCGCAGTGCTGCAGCAAATGAGCAGTACCGCAACACCCCGGCGGTACCGCAGCACCCCCGCCTGACCGAGGTCTACAGGATTATGAGGGGCATGGATAGAGTGGATGGGCAGGCACTCTTTCCCAGGGTGGAGGGGTCAGTCACCAGGGGGCATAGGTTTAAGGTCCATGGGGCAAAGTTTAGAGGAGATGTGCGAGGCAGGGTTTCCACACAGAGGGTGGTGAGTGCCTGGAACGTGTTGCCAGGGCAGGCTGTGGAAACGGATACATTAACGGCGTTCAAAAGGCATCTTGACAAACACATGGATAGGATGGGTATAGAGGGATACAGCACGAGGAAGGGCTGAGGGTTTGGGCCAAAGTTGGTGTCATGATCGGTACAGGCTTGGAGGGCCGAAGGGCCTGTTCCTGTGCTGTATTGTTCTTTGTGATCACAGGGGATTGGAGGTGGAGTACTAAATTGGATTGAGGATTGGCTGACTAACAGAAAGCAGAGGGTCAGGATAAATGGGTCCTTCTCTGGCTGGTGAATTGTAACCAGCGGGGGTGCCGCAGGGGTCAGTCCTCGGACCTCAACTGTTTACAATCCATATAAATGATCTGCAAGCAGGAACAGAGTGTAACATAGCAACATTTGCGGAGAATACTAAAACAGGTGAGAAAGCAGGCAGCAAAGAGGAGATACAGATTTTACAGGCGGATATCGATAGGCTAGGAGATTGGGCCAAAGTTTGGCAGATGGAGTTTAATGTGGATAAATGCCGAAAAAATAGAAAGGCAAATTATTATCCAAATGGAAAGAAGATTCAGAATGCGTCTGGACAGAGAGATGTGGGTGTCTTTTTCCATGAATCACCGACAGCAGGTACAGCATGTCATTAAAAAGGCAAATGGAATATTGGCGTTTATTGCAGAAGGACTGGAGTATAAAATTGGAGAGGTGTTGTTGCAATTGTATAGGGTGTTGGTGAGACCACATCTGGAGTATTGTGTCCAGTTTTGGTCTCCTTATTTGAGGAAGGATGTGGTGGGATTGGAGGCAGTTTAGAGGAGGTTTACCAGATTGATTCCGGGGAGGAAGGGGTTGACATATGAGGAGAGATTGAACAGTTTGGATTTATACTCGCTGGAGTTTAGAAGGATCGAGGTGTATAAAATACTAAAGGGTATTAATGAAGTAAACATAGACCAAACCCTTGTGGGACAATCTGCAACCAGAGCTCACATGAGAGGCGGTAGATTTAAAACTGAGATGAGGAGGAACAACTTGGGAGCGGCACGGTAACACAGTGGTTAGCATTGTGGCTTTACAGCTCCAGGGTCCCAGGTTCGATTCCCGGCTTGGGTCACTGTCTGTGCGGAGTCTGCACGTCCTCCCCGTGTGTGCGTGGGTTTCCTCCGGGTGCTCCGGTTTCCTCCCACAGTCCAAAGATGTGCAGGTTAGGTGGATTGGCCGTGATAAATTGCCCTTGGTGTCCACAAAAGGTTAGGAGGGGTTACTGGGTTACAGGGATAGGGGGAAGTGAGGGCTTAAGTGGATCAGTGCAGACTCGATGGGCCGAATGGCCTCCTTCTGCACTGTATGTTCTGTGTTCTATACTTCTCACAGAGGATGGTGAATTTGTGGAACTTTGCTGCCCCACAGTGAGGTGGAATCTGGATCATTGAATTGTTTCAAGAAGGAAATAGATATATTTCTGATTTTAAAAAACGGGTTAAAGGGATATGGGCAACAGGCAGGGAGATGGACTTGAGGCCAGGAAGAGATCAGCCACGATCTGATCAAATAGCGAAGCTGGCTCGAAGGGCTGAATGGCCGACTTCTCCTACTTCCTATGTTCACCATCCTTGACCTTGTGAAGGCAAGCTTCCCAGTGGGGAGGTCATCATCCACAGGATGGATGACAAACTTTGCTACCGTAACTGCTGAAATCCAAGGTAAAAGCGGCACTGACATCATTCGGGGAACTTCAGGATGTGGATAACATCGCCAACCACAGTCACTACCAGGGCAATGTGGATAACATCGCCAACCACAGTCACTCCCAGGACAATGTGGATAACATCGCCAACCACAGTCACTCCCAGGGCAATGTGGATAACATCGCCAACCACAGTCACTCCCAGGACAATGTGGATAACATCGCCAACCACAGTCACTCCCAGGGCAATGTGGATAACATCACCAACCACAGTCACTCCCAGGACAATGTGGATAACATCACCAACCACAGTCACTCCCAGGACAATGTGGATAACATCGCCAACCACAGTCACTCCCAGGGCAATGTGGATAACATCACCAACCACAGTCACTCCCAGGACAATGTGGATAACATCGCCAACCACAGTCACTCCCAGGGCAATGTGGATAACATCACCAACCACAGTCACTCCGAGGACAATGTGGATAACATCGCCAACCACAGTCACTCCCAGGGCAATGTGGATAACATCACCAACCACAGTCACTCCCAGGACAATGTGGATAACATCACCAACCACAGTCACTCCCAGGGCAATGTGGATAACATCGCCAACCACAGTCACTCCCAGGGCAATGTGGATAACATCGCCAACCACAGTGACTCCCAGGGCAATGTGGATAACATCGCCAACCACAGTCACTCCCAGGGCAATGTGGATAACATCACCAACCACAGTCACTCCCAGGGCAATGTGGATAACATCGCCAACCACAGTCACTCCCAGGACAATGTGGATAACATCGCCAACCGCAGTCACTCCCAGGACAATGTGGATAACATCGCCAACCGCAGTCACTCCCAGGGCAATGTGGATAACATCGCCAACCACAGTCACTCCCAGGGCAATGTGGATAACATCGCCAACCACAGTCACTCCAGGGACAATGTGGATAACATCACCAACCACAGTCACTCCCAGGACAATGTGGATAACATCGCCAACCACAGTCACTCCCAGGGCAATGTGGATAACATCACCAACCACAGTCACTCCCAAGACAATGTGGATAACATCGCCAACCACAGTCACTCCCAGGACAATGCGGATAACATCGCCAACCACAGTCACTCCCCAGGGCAATGTGGATAACATCGCCAACCACAGTCACTCCCAGGACAATGTGGATAACACTCACCAACCACAGTCACTCCCAGGGCAATTGTGGATAACATCGCCAACCACAGTCACTCCCAGGACAATGTGGATAACATCGCCAACCACAGTCACTCCCAGGGCAATGTGGATAACATCGCCAACCACAGTCACTCCCAGGGCAATGTGGATAACATCGCCAACCACAGTCACTCCCAGGGCAATGTGGATAACATCGCCAACCACAGTCACTCCCAGGGCAATGTGGATAACATCGCCAACCACAGTCACTCCCAGGGCAATGTGGATAACATCGCCAACCACAGTCACTCCCAGGGCAATGTGGATAACATCGCCAACCACAGTCACTCCCAGGGCAATGTGGATAACATCACCAACCACAGTCACTCCCAGGACAATGCGGATAACATCGCCAACCACAGTCACTCCCAGGCAATGTGGATAACACGCCAACCACAGTCACTCCCAGGGCAATGTGGATAACATCGCCAACCACAGTCACTCCCAGGGCAATGTGGATAACATCACCAACCACAGTCACTCCCAGGACCAATGCGGGATAACATCGCCAATCACAGTCAATCCCAGGGCAATGTGGTAAACATCGCCAACCCAGTCACTCCCAGGGCAATGCGGATAACATCACCAATCACAGTCACTCCCAGGGCAGATGTGGATAACATCACCACCACAGTCACCCTGAGGACAATCTCCAACTCATGCCTTGACACCTTCGCAAAAGTATACCAACAAATCGGTCTCGGCCCTCAATTCAAGAGAGCCTCAAGTCCTTAACTTCCGGCCCAGGGCAAGATCGATCTCCCCTCCGTCAACATCAAGGAGAAACGTGGAACATTTCTTTAATGACCTTTATTGTGCACAAGTAGGCTGACATTAACACTGCAATGAAGTTACTGTGAAAAGTCTCGAGTCGCCACATTCCAACGCCTATTTGGGTACACAGAGAGAGAATTCAGAATGTCCAAATTACCTAACCTGCACATCTTTGGACTGTGGTAGGAAACCGGAGCACCCGGAGGAAACCCACACAGACACAGGGAGAACGTGCAGACTCCGCACAGACAGTGACCCAAGCCGGAAACGAACCTACGACCCCTGGAGATGTGAAGCAACACATGACAATAAATCAATCCAATTAAATCCCCATAACCCTCGATTCCCTTCTGATTAAAAATCGATCTCAGTCTTGACCCAGCCTCTACAGCTCTCTGCGGTAAAGAAATCCACACATTCACCACTCTCCGAGAGATGGAATCCCTCCCCACTTTGCTACCGTGCAGCCACCTCTCATCCCTGGCTGACAGTGATGAGGAGATCCAACATTGTATCCGATCGCGGGCGCCTCCTTCCGCGACGTCTGTGCTGACCCCACAATCCTTGTGTGCAAGGCAGTCATCCTCCCAACTCGACATGGCTCAGAAACGTGGGCTCTGGACAAACACCAGTTGGGCAAAAACTTGGCAAGTGGAATATAATGTCGGAAAAGGCGAAGTTGTGCAGAATAAAGGAGCTGAATGTAATTTAAATGGCGAGGGACTGCAGGAAGCTGCAGCACAGGGGGATGTGGGGTTCCTCGTGCATAAATCACACAAAGCTAACATGTAAATTCAGCAGGAGATTGGAAGGCAAATGGAATGTTGGTCTTTATTTGATAGGAAATGGAGTATAAAAGGAGGGAAGCACTGCTAAAACTTTACATTCCACAGTCGGGCCCCAGCTGGAATACCGGGGACAGTTTCGTTCCCGTTATCGAAGGAAGGATGCACTGTCATTGGAGGCCGTCCAGAGAAGGTTCACCAGGTTGATCCCGGGGATGGAGGGATTCTCTTGTGGATTGGATTGGATTTGTTTATTGTCACGTGTACCGAGATACAGTGAAAAGTATTTTTCTGCGAGCAGCTCAACAGATCATTAAGTACATGGAAGAAAAGGGAATTAAACAGAATTCAAGAAAAGACAAGAAAATACATGAGAATACATAATAGGGCAACACAATATATACAATGTAACTACATAAGCATTGGCATCGGTTGAAGCATACAGGGTGTAGTGATAATGAGGTCAGTCAATAAGAGGGTCATTTAGGAGTCTGGTGACAGTGGGGAAGAAGCTGTTTTTGAGTCTGTTCGTGCGTGTTCTCACACTTCTGTATCTCCTGCCCGATGGAAGAAGTTGGAAAAGTGAGTAAGCCGGGTGGGAGGGATCCTTGATTATGCTGCCCGCTTTCCCCCGGCAGCGGGAGGTGTAGATGGAGTCAATGGATGGGAGGCAGGTTCGTGTGATGGACTGGGCGATAGTCACGACTCTCTGAAGTTTCTTGCGGTCCTGGGCAAGCAGTTGCCATACCAGGCTGTGATGCAGCCAGATAGGATGCTTTCTATGGTGCATCTGTTAAAAGTTGGTAAGGGTTAATGTGGACATGCCGAATTTCCTTAGTTTCCTGAGGAAGTATAGGCGCTGTTGTGCTTTCTTGGTGATATTCTTGGTGAGGACAGGTCGAGTAGGTTGGGTCTGTGCTCATTGGAGTTTAGAAGGATGAGAGGCCACCTTATTGAGACATATCGGATTCTCAGGGGGCTTGACAGGCTCGATGCTGAGTGATTGTCTCCCCTTGTGGCAGAGTCTCTGACCAGAGGGCACAATCCCAGAGTAAGGGGATCACCCAATTCAGACAGAGATGAGGAGCGATTCCATCTCTCTGAGGGTGGTGAATGTGTGGGATTCTTTACCGCAGAGAGCTGTAGAGGCCTGGGTCACGACTGAGATCGATTTTTAATCAGAGGGAATCGAGGGTTATGGGGATTGAATTGGATTGATTTGTTGTCATGTGTACTGAGGCACAGTGGAAAGTATTGTTCTGCGTGCAGCTCATGAAAATAAAGTACATAATCGGACATACATAAAATACACAGTGTAAATACACAGACACAGGTATTGGGTGAAGCATACGGAGTGTAGTACTGCTCAGATGTGTGAAGAGATCAGGTCAGTCCAGAAAAGGGTCATTTAGGAGTCTGGTAACAGCGGGGAAGAAGCTGTTTTTGAATCTGTTGGTGCGTGTTCTCAGACTTTTGTATCTCCTGCCCGATGGAAGAAGTTGGAAGAGTGAATAAGCCGGGTGGGAGGGATCTTTGATTATGCTGCCCGCTTTCCCCCGGCAGCGGGAGGTGTAGATGGAGCCCATGGATGGGAGGCGGGGTCGGGGTGATAAGATGGGAGGGTGGAGTTGAGCATCATATCCGATCAAATCAGCCATGATCTCATTGAATGCCAGGGCAGACTCGATGGGCCGAGTGGCCTCCTTCTGTTCCGATGTCTTCTGGTGGTAGTACAGATTCCCCAGTGTCTCTACATTTAAATTTGCTCCTTTTCTGTTTGCGCTGCCAAATTGACCAACTTCACACTTTCCCTTGATCTCCATCTGCCAGATTGCTATCCACTCACTCAACCTGTCCACGTCCCTTTGCAGATCCTTTGTTTCTTGCTCACAGCTTCTTATCGGCCTACCTTGGTCTCTTCAGCAAATGTGGCTGCAGTACTGACTGTCCCTTCATTCAAGTCTTTATTACAGAAGATTGTGAATGGAAACTGAGCTGCTTACACTGTTGCCGTCTGCTTGGACCTTTCCAAAACCGAGGGAAGGTTACAGCCAATGCAAGTGTCCAGTGTCCCTCTGTTCCCATCTCCCTCTCTGTGGTTTCAACAGAACGAGACACTGGAATGAATTTTAAGAAAAAATACTGATGATGCTGGAACCCAGAAAATAAAAATGGGAAAAGCTGAAATGGCTCACACCTGTGGAAATACTGCCTGCTCATTTATTTCCACAAGAAAGAATGAGATGTCCCTCGTGTAGCCGGAGGCACATGTGTTCTTTCGAAGCTGCTATTGACTGACAGAAACATGAGTTTGTGAATTGAACCCAGTTCCCTGGGAAGTCATCAGGTTGTCGTGCACACCCATCTGCTTCTCTAATGTCCTTTAGGGAAGGAAATCTGCCGTCTTGGGATCATGTCCACAGATCTCTGAAAGTTGCCACTCGAGTGGATAGAGCCGTGAAGAAGGCCTACAGTGTGTTAGCGTTTATTAACGGGGGCTTGAGTTTAAGAGCCGCGGGGTTATGCTGCAACTATACATGACCCTGGTGAGACCACATTTGGAGTATTGTGAGCAGTTCTGGTCACCTCACTATAGGAAGGATGTGGAAGCATTGGAAAGGGTGCAAAGGAGATTTACCAGGATGCTGCCTGGTTTGGAGGGTAGGTCTTATGAGGAAAGATTGAGGGAGCTAGGGCTTTTCTCTTTGGAGCGGAGGAGAATGAGAGGCGACTTAATAGAGGTTTGTAAGGTGATGAGGGGGATAGATAGAGTGGACGTTCAGAGACTATTTCCTCGGGTGGATGTAGCTGTTACAAGGGGGCATAACTATAAGGTTCAGGGTGGGAGATATAGGAGGGATGTCCGAGGTAGGTTCTTTACTCAGAAAGTGGTTAGGGTGTGGAATGGACTGCCTGCTGTGATAGTGGAGTCGGACACTTTAGGAACTTTCAAGCGGTTATTGGATAGGCACATGGAGCACACCAGAATGACAGGGAGTGGGATAGCTTGATCTTGGTTTCGGACAGTGCTCGGCACAACATCGAGGGCCGAAGGGCCTGTTCTGTGCTGTACTGTTCTATCTTCTATGTCCTTACCCGGTCTGGCCCACATGTGACTCCAGACCCACAGCAGTTTGGCTGTGAACTGCCCTGTGAAATGGCTGAGTTAGACCCAGGGGTAATTAGGGAAGGGAAATACATGCCCATATCGCCTGAATGAACCCCCCCCCCCTCCGCTGCAACCAATCCTAATTCTCGCAGCTTACTGCCTCTGTAGCTGTCTCTCTGTGAAAGTGAGGGAGATGTGGTGTTCTGTGCAATTCAGGAGTGTTGAGGCAAGGGTTGAAGCTGTAGCTGAGGTTAGTGTAGGTTAGTTGGAACTCCGTATGAGGGTGCTGATGGAGTAGCGACAGTCTCGGTTGGAGCCAGCGAGCCCTGGGAGTAGGCAGGAGTCGGGGAGCCGCGTGTGGGATCTGGAGGAGTAACTTGTGTTCATTGTCTCCCTCCAGCTGCGACTGGGATGAGCTGTGCCTGAGCGTGTGGTGCAGCCTGGCTGGGATGGTGCTGCTGAGGAGACTGGCGCCCAACTGAAGGGAATGTTGCGGTGGGCAGTGCATTTGGAAGGAGGTCCTCGGAGAGTGAACCACGCTGCTGTGGCCGTCGGACATAAAGTCTACTCCTTTGGTGGATATTGTTCTGGGGAGGATTATGAGACCCTTCGACAGATCGACGTGCACATTTTCAATGCAGGTAAGTACGAAAGGGTCATTTTCGGAGTGGCGACGGCCTGTCATTCTGCCCCCTTCACCAATTTTGATCCTGCTGAACGTCCCTGGGCCTCTGCCAGTCCTGGTCTGGAGCTGGACACCAGATGTGGAAGTAGCCACCTCGCCGGGCTCCCGCGTTCTGCTGACAGCATCAGCCGTTTCACGTCCTGTTTGACCCTGTCTCAGTTCACACTAACAATGTGGTCATGCTAATTAACAGGTTACCATTCTCCTTTCTGGATGGGTACTTGAGATTATCCAGGGATGTTTTAATATTCCCAATTACGTTTCACATTTTCCTCTTAGACCACGCAATGTGATTTCCCAGCCAGGAGAAAGTGCTACAGCCTATTTTTAGAGCACATTTTGAGTAAATGACTGGCAGATGCAGTATAATTTGGATAAATGTGAGGTTATCCACTTTGGTAGCAAAGTCAAGAAGGCAGACTATTATCTGAATGGCCATAAATTAGGAGAGGGGAGTGTGCAGCGGGACCTGGGTGTCCTCGTGCACCAGTCGCTGAAGGTAAGCATGCAGGTACAGCAGGCGGTAAAGAAGGCTAATAGTATGTTGGCCTTCATAGCGAGAGGATTCGAGTATAGAAGCAGGAATGTGTTGCTGCAATTATACAGGGCCTTGGTGAGGCCACATCTGGATTGGATTTGGATTTTCTTTATTGTCACGTGTACCAAGGTACAGTGAAAAGTATTTTTCTGCGAGCAGCTCAACAGGTCATTAAGTACATGAAAAGAGAGGCAGTACGGTGGCGCTGTGTTTAGCACTGCTGCCTCACGGCGCTGCGGACCCAGGTTCGATCCCGGCTCTGGGTTACTGTTTGTGTGGAGTTTGCACATTCTCCCCGTGTTTGCTTGGGTTTCGCCCCCACAGCCCAAAGATGTGCAGATAGATGGATTGGCCACGCTAAATTGCCCCTTAATTGGGGGAAAGAAATTGGGTACTCTAAATTTATTCATAAAAAAGTACATGAAAAGAAAAGGAAATAAAAGAAAATACATAATAGGGCAACACAAGGAACTCAATGTAACTACATAACACCAGCATCGGATGAAGCAGACAGGGGTGTAGTGTTAATGAGGACAGTCCATAAAAGGGTCATTTAGGAGTCTGGTGACAGTGGGAAGAAGCTGTTTTTGAGTCTGTTCGTGCGTGTTCTCAGACTTCTGTATCTCCTGCCCGATGGAAGAAGTTGGAAAAGTGAGTAAGCCGGGTGGGAGGGATCCTTGATTATGCTGCCTGCTTTCCCCCGGCAGCGGGAGGTGTAGATGGAGTCCATGGATGGGAGGCAGGTTTGTGTGATGGACTGGGCGATATTCACGACTCTCTGAAGTTTCTTGCGGTCCTGGGCCGAGCAGTTGCCATACCAGGCTGTGATGCAGCCAGATAGGATGGAATATTGTGTGCAGTTTTGTTCTCCTTTTCTGAGGAAGGATTTTCTAGCTATAGAGGGAGTGCAGCGAAGGTTTACCAGGCTGATTCCTGGGATGGTGGGACTGACGTACGAGGAGAGATTGAGTCGGTTAGGATTGTATTTGCTGGAGTTCAGAAGAATGAGGGGAGATCTCAAAGAAACCTATAAAATTCTAACAGGACTGGGACAGGGTAGATGCAGGAAGGATGTTCCCGATGGTGGGTGTGTCCAGAACCAGGGCTCACAGTCTGAGGATACGGGGTAGGCCATTTCGGACAGAGATACGGAGACATTTCTTCACCCAGAGAGTGGTCGGCCTGTGGAATTCATTACCACAGGATGTAGTTGAGCCCAAAACATTGTATGTTTTTAAGAAACATTTAGGACGAAGGGGATCGCTGTTACCAGACTCCTAAATGACCCTCTTATGGACTGACCTGATTAACACTACACCCTGTATGCTTCATCTGATGCCGGTGCTTATGTAGTTACATTGTATATCTTGTGTTGCCCTATTATGTATTTTCTTTTCATATACTGAATGATCTGTTGAGCTCCTCGCAGAAAAATATTTTTCACTGTGCCTCGGTACACGTGACAATAAACAAATCTAAATCCAAAGGATATGGTGGGAGGGGGGAGTGGGATTAGGCTATTGAGTTGGATGATCAGCCATGATCATAATGAATGGCGGAGCAGCCTCGAGGGGCCGAATGGCCTCCTCCTGCTCCTATTTTCTATGTTTCTCGCTCCTTCCTCATTTGAGTGGAGCATAGAACATTACAGCGCAGTACGGGCCCTTCGGCCCTCGATGTGAAACCATCTGAAGCCTATCTGACCTACACTATTCCATTTTCATCCATATGTCTATCCAGTGACCACTTAAATGCCCTTAAAGTTGGCGAGTCTACTACTGTTGCAGGCAGGGCGTTCCACACCCCTACTACTCTCTGAGTAAAGAAACTGCCTCTGACATCTGTCCTATATCTACCACCCCTCAATTTAAAGCTGTGTCCCCTCCTGTTGGTCATCACCATCCGAGGAAAGAGACTCTCACTGTCCACCCTATCTAACCCTCTGACTATCTTATATGTCTCTATTAAGTCACCTCTCAGCCTTCTCCTCTCTAACGAAAACAACCTCAAGTCCCTGAGCCTTTCCTCGTAAGACCTTCCCTCCATACCAGGCAACATCCTAGTAAATCTCCTCTGAACCCTTTCCAAAGCTTCCACATCCTTCCTATAATGTGGTGACCAGAACTGCACACAGTACTCCAGGTGTGGCCGCACCAGAGTTATGTACAGCTGCAGCATGACCTTGTGGCTCAGAAACTCAATCCCCCTACTGATAAAGGCTAGCACACCATATGCCTTCTTAACAGCCCTATTAATCTGGGTGGCAACATTCAGGGAATTATGTACCTGAATGCCGAGATCTCTCTGTTCATCTACACTACCAAGAATCTTGCCATTAGCCCAGTACTCTACATTCCTGTTACTCCTTCCAAAGTGAACCACCTCACACTTTTCCGCATTAAACTCCATCTGCCACCTCTCAGCCCAGCTCTGCAGCGTATCTATGTCCCTCTGTAACATCCCTCTATAACATCCTTCAGCACTATCCACAACTCCACCGACCTTTGTGTCATCTGCAAATTTACTAACCCATCCTTCTACACCCTCTTCCAGGTCATTTATAAAAATGACAAACAGCAGTGGCCCCAAAACAGATCCTTGCGGTACACCACTAGTAACTGAACTCCAGGATGAACATTTGCCATCAACCACCACCCTCTGTCTTCTTTCAGCTAGCCAATTACTGATCCAAACCGCTAAATCACCTTCAATCCCATACTTCCGTATTTTCTGCAATAGCCTACCGTGGGGAACCTTATCAAACGCCTTACTGAAATCCATATACACCACATCAACAGCTTTACCCTCATCCACCTGTTTGGTCATCTTCTCAAAAAACTCAATAAGGTTTGTGAGGCATGACCTACCCTTCACAAAACCGTGTTGACTATCGCTAATCAACTTGTTCTTTTCAAGATGATTATAACCTCTATATCTCTTATAACCTTTTCCAACATTTTACCCACAACTGAAGTAAGGCTCACAGGTCTATAATTACCAGGGTTGTCTCTACTCCCCTTCTTGGAACAAGGGGACAACATTTGCTATCCTCCAGTCTTCCGGCACTATTCCTGTCGACAAAGACGACATAAAGATCAAGGACAAAGGCTCTGCAATCTCCTCCCTGGCTTCCCAGAGAATCCTAGGATAAATCCCATCTGGCCCAGGGCATCGTGAGGAGGACTGCTCAGTGACAGATGCTGCTGTCCAAAGACACCTCTGTCCCAATGCAGGTGTCTAACCATCTCTGGCTACAGACTCCCAGGTTCACAGCCTGTCCCCATCACCAGTTCTCCATCACCACAGGATTTGGCAGATGCGCACTGGTAAAAGCCTGCGTGTGCCGTTCCTACGGGGGGGAATCTTGGGGAGCTGTCGTCGTCCACGCAATCTTCAGGCTTTGGTGAAATGTCGAGCCACGATGACAGGGAGCAACATGGTCGCTTCAGCCTTCTTCCACCTTGGCAGCCAGCGGGACGCAGTCTTTGTCTGTTCTGCTGTTGAGGACTTCTTGGCTGTGCTTTGTCTGGCACATCTCGCTGACCTTCCTGCCGTGGGAGGTCCTACCAGGACCATGGACCACCCGATGGCATTGCTCAAGGACGCGGAGCGCACAAACCTCTCCGTCATGTCAAGGTTGCGATAGATGATGGTATGGGCACACCCTGGAGATCACATTCGTTTTCCCGGTGGTGATAGTCAAACCCCTTACAAAGTGTGAGTCTGACTCCTGGCTGTGTTCCTCAGCTTGGAGCACTGCTCTGGCACTGTCAGTGGAGAACATTTCCCTGGTGAGGACTTGCCACACTTTTCCCTCTGACCTCAGGCAGGCAACGTGGAACAGTTTTGCAACAGTTCTAGTTTGTAAATAAACAGCCTCTGTCAATGACCTGAAGGCAGATGACAACAGCAAAGAGAAGGGTGTGCCAAAGATCCTCGATGCCAGAATACACCCCTGTTTGCAAATCTCAAACTTCCAATATTGGCCACTCGTGCACTGGGCTAAATCGCTGGCTTTTCAAGCAGGCCAGCAGTACGGTTCAATTCCCGTACCAGCCTCCCCGAACAGGCACCAGAATGTGGCGACTAGGGGCTTTTCACAGTAACTTCGTTTGAAGCCTACTTGTGACAATAAGCGGTTTTCATTTCATTTTTTCATTTTATAGCTTTTATAAGAAATTTACAATACCCAATTATTATTTTTTCCAATTAAAGGGCAATTTAGCGTGGCCAATCCACCTACCCTGCACATCTTTGGGTTGTGGGGGCGAAACCCACGCAGACATGGGGAGAATGTGCAAACTCCACACGGACAGTGACCCGGGGCCAGGATCGAACCTGGAACCTCAGCACCGTAGGCAGAGTGCTAACCACTGCCTCATAGCTGACTGATAGTCTAACCCATCATGAGGGCAGCACAGTGGTTAGCACAGTTGCTTCACGGCTCCAGGGTCCCAGGTTTGATTCCCGGCTTGGGTCACTGTCTGTGTGGAGTCTGCACGTTCTCCCAATGTCTGTGTGGGTTTCCTCCGGGTGCTCCGGTTTCCTCCCACAGTCCAAAGATGTGCAGGTTGGGTAGATTGGCAGTGCTAAATTACCCTTAGTGTCCAAAAAGGTTAGGTGGGGTTACAGGGATAGGGTGGAGGCGTGGGCTTAAGTGGGGTGCTCTTTCCAAGGGCCGATGCAGACTCAATGGGCCGAATGGCCTCCTTCTGTACTGTAAATGCTATGATAAATTTTATGATGTAATTGAAAGAGGCAGTTACATTGACTGTCCACTGAAGCTGCTCAGCTTTCCCCATCGGTGCAAATATAGACGACTCTGTGACATGGTCGAATGCCTTGATGGTCTCCTTTGACCCAGACGCTGGTAGCCGCCAGGCTCAGCAGATCATGCCAATTCTAGACTGATAGCACATTGAGCTCTGGGGGTGGATGGGTTCAGCACGCTCTGCAGTCTGACCAGGACAGATGCTTTTCCTGCAGGGTGATGTCTCGATAGTCGTTGCATTTGCTGCAGCCCCCCCTTGTTTTTGTACAGGATCGCCATCTTTCCATTGCACACATCCTGGGGCTCCAGCCTCCCTCCAGTAGAGACACACCTTTGTACAGATGCTGCAGGAATTCTGCTTTCCACTGTTTGATGTGGTCAGGCAGTGTGGCACTCACACCTGGAGCTTTGCCCTTGGCAATATCTCTTTCAGTGTGGGTTCAAGCTCTGCCAAGACAGGTGGGTTTTGGAGAGAGTCTAGCGCCTCGGTGAGTCTTCTCCTCAACACCAATCACCCATTTATTAGCGTTTTAATTAGAATTTTTCCATTTTACAAATAATGCAACAAATCCTCAGGATTGGAACAGCACGGCATCAGTGCCTCAGGAGAACAATAAAACAGCTTAATCATCAAACCTGGCAGCTCCGTATGTACCAATGGATACACTAGAGAATGAGGGAGAAGGGGGTAAGGCCATGAAAACATGGTAAGATGACGCACCTTTGCACGTAGCGAGTGCTCGCTCTGCCCACGGGAGTAGAGGATAAGACCGTCGCACCGTGTTTGGCTGAGCACGAGAAACATACCAGAGGCACTAATAGCACAATCTGATGTCACAATCTCGGATATCAGACCTGTCTGTACCTTCAACGATTCTTTAACCCCAAAATAACAGAGAGAAAGCTCCAGGAAAAATTCACTAAGCCATTAGTTGGGAGAGGATATTTTACTTCGAAGCAGAAGACGCAACACATTGCCAAAATCCAGCACAGTACAGAGGACTCATCATTCCATACAGATACAGAGAGACCAGCAAATATTCATTGAGTTGGTTCAGATTATAATCAATATGGTCGGCGTTGCCCAACACACTGACAGGATGAAAAGATACTGGCAAGAGCAGATGATGATAGGATAGGCAAAGGAAAAAGCTGCTCATTCGCAACCACACTCGGCCTCCCAAGACATCCAGGCCACGAGGGACCTCCCAAGCTACGGGGAGCAACAGGATACCTCCCCCCAACATAAGACGTGTTTTGGCGTTGTACACGCCCGTATTCAGGAGGCAGTAAACCAAGGATACGCGCACCATGCGCTGACTCACAGCACAACCAACCTCACTCCTCTCCAGTCACATCAGAGGCACCACACCGACCCCATCAACGCTGGAAGATTTACACCATCCTCCACCCACCCCACCCCACCAACAAGGAGAGGAATTGTCAAGACGGCCACCAACTGGGCATCTTGGGAGGAGTAGACCCCCCCCCCCCCCCCAACACACACCCACACACACACACACACACCACAATAAGGGAAACCCCTGAGACACTATGCCAAATATCCAGGCTTGGGTTGACAAGTTACATTTACGCCACACAAGTGCCAGATAATGACACCTCCAGGAAGAGAGAATCAAACTTTCACCCTTGACATTCAATGGCATTACCATCGCTGAATCCCCACAATCAACATCCTGGGGGTTACCATTGATCAGAAACTGAACTGGACCCAGCCATATTAATACTGTGGCTACCAGGGAAGGTCAAAGGCTAGCAATCCTACAGCGAGTAACCCACCTCCTGGCCCCCTCCCCCAATGTCTGTCCACCATCTACAAGGCACAAGTCAGGAGGGGCTGGTTTAGCACAGTGGGCTAAACAGCTGGCTTGTAATGCAGAACAAGGCCAGTGCGGGATCAATTCCCGTACCGGTCTCCCCGAACAGGCGCCGGAATGTGGGGTCTAGGGGGCTTTTCACAGTAACTTCATTGAAGTCTGCTTGTGACAAGCGATTATTATTATTATTATTATTATTATTATTATTATTATTAATGGTATACTCTCCACTTGCCTGGATGAGTGCAGCTCTCACAACACTCAAGAAAGGCGACAGCAGGGCAGCATGGTGGTGCAGTGGTTATCACTGCTGCCTACGGCGCTGAGAACCCAGGTTCGATCCCGGCCCCGGGTCACTGTCTGTGTGGAGTTTGCACATTCTCCCTGTATGGGTTTCACCCCCACAACCCAAAGATGTGCAGGGTAGGTGGATTGGCCACACTAAATTGCCCCTTAATTGGAAAAAAATAATTGGGAACTCTAAATTTAAAAAATAAGAAGCTCTATACTATCCAGGGCAAAGCAGCCCCGCTTGATTGCTCCTCCTTCCACAAACATTCAAACCCTCCACCACCGATGCACAGTGGCAGCCGTGTGTACCATCTACAAGATGCACTGCAGTAACTCACCAAGGTTCCTTATACAGCACCTTCCAAACCCACGGCCACTACCATCTAGGACAAGAGCAGCAGATACCTGGGAACCCCACCACCTGGAGGTTCCCCTCCAAGTCACTCACCACCCTGACTGGGAAATATATCGGCCATTCCTTCACTGTCGCTGGGGCAACATCCTGGAACTCCCTCCCTAACAGCACAGTGGGTGTATCTGCACCTCAGAGACAACAGCGGTTCAACAACGCAGCTCACCACCGCTTTCTGAAGGGCAACTAGGGATGGGCAATAAATGCTGACTTAACCAGCGACGCTCACATCCCATGAGTGAATTTGTAAAAGATCGCAGCCAGAATCATCAATTTACCAAGTAAGGAAAGGAAACCCCTAAAAGAGAGGAACACCAGAATTATCCGAGGAATGCCAAACGATGCCTTGTGCTGTTCACCATCACCAAAAGGATATCCGAGGGCAGAACAGCGAAGTCTCATGAGAAGGAGGGCAATCTGGAACCATTTGCAGGAGGCCACTAATCTTCCGCATTTCAGAGAAATAGTCCAACGTCACTCAGACTCTCACTCAAACCCTACAACCCACAGGCGGAACCCTATCTCGGGGAGAGGGGGTGGGGGGGGGGGGGGGGGGGGGGGGGGGAGAGCAGACCAGGAGCCCTGGAACAGGGACGACTCGGGGAAGGGTAACCCACACCACCTAACAGACTCTATGGCCGACCCAGGTAGACACAGTTACTCCTGCCCTAACCTACCCAACCCAGGTAGACACAGTTACTCCTGCCCTAACCTACCCAACCCAGGTAGACACAGTTACTCCTGCCCAACCCACGTGGACACAGTTACTCCTGCCCTAACCTACCCAACCCAGGTAGACACAGTTACTCCTGCCCTAACCTGCCCAACCCACGTGGACACAGTTACTCCTGCCCTAACCTACCCAACCCAGGTAGACGCAGTTACTCCTGCCCAGCCCACGTGGACACAGTTACTCCTGCCCTAACCTACCCAACCCAGGTAGACGCAGTTACTCCTGCCCTAACCTACCCAACCCAGGTAGACACAGTTACTCCTGCCCAACCCACGTGGACACAGTTACTCCTGCCCTAACCTACCCAACCCAGGGAGACACCGTTACTCCTGCCCTAACCTGCCCATCCCACGTGGACACAGTTACTCCTGCCCTAACCTACCCAGCCCAGGTAGACACAGTTACTCCTGCCCTAACCTACCCAACCCAGGTAGACACAGTTACTCCTGCCCTAACCTACCCAGCCCAGGTAGACACAGTTACTCCTGCCCTAACCTACCCAACCCAGGTAGACACAGTTACTCCTGCCCTAACCTACCCAGCCCAGGTAGACACAGTTACTCCTGCCCGAACCTACCCAGCCCAGGTAGACACAGTTACTCCTGCCCAACCCAGGTAGACACAGTTACTCCTGCCCAGCCCAGGTAGACACAGTTACTCCTGCCCTAACCTACCCAACCCAGGGAGACACCGTTACTCCTGCCCTAACCTGCCCATCCCACGTGGACACAGTTACTCCTGCCCTAACCTACCCAGCCCAGGTAGACACAGTTACTCCTGCCCTAACCTACCCAACCCAGGTAGACACAGTTACTCCTGCCCTAACCTACCCAGCCCAGGTAGACACAGTTACTCCTGCCCTAACCTACCCAACCCAGGTAGACACAGTTACTCCTGCCCTAACCTACCCAGCCCAGGTAGACACAGTTACTCCTGCCCGAACCTACCCAGCCCAGGTAGACACAGTTACTCCTGCCCAACCCAGGTAGACACAGTTACTCCTGCCCAGCCCAGGTAGACACAGTTACTCCTGCCCTAACCTGCCCAGCCCAGGTACACACAGTTCCTGCTGCCCAACCCAGGTAGACACAGTTACTCCTGCCCAGCCCAGGTAGACACAGTTACTCCTACCCTAACCTACCCAACCCAGGTAGACACAGTTACTCCTGCCCTAACCTACCCAACCCAGGTAGACACAGTTACTCCTGCCCTAACCTGCCCAGCCCAGGTAGACACAGTTACTCCTGCCCTAACCTACCCAGCCCAGGTAGTCATAGTTACTCCTGCCCTAACCAACCCAACCCAGGTAGACACAGTTACTCCTGCCCTAACCTGCCCAGCCCAGGTAGACACTGTTACTCCTGCCCTGACCTGCCCAGCCCAGGTAGACACTGTTACTCCTGCCCTGACCTGCCCAGCCCAGGTAGACACTGTTACTCCTGCCGGAACCTGCCCAGCCCAGGGAGACACAGTTACTCCTGCCCAATCCAGGTAGACACAGTTACTCCTGCCCCAACCCTGGTAGACACAGTTACTCCTGCCCTAACCTGCCCAACCCAGGAAGACACAGTTACTCCTGCCCTAACCTGCCCAGCCCAGGTAGACACAGTTACTCCTGCCGGAACCTGCCCAGCCCACGTGGACACAGTTACTCCTGCCCGAACCTGCCCAACCCACGTGGACACAGTTACTCCTGCCCGAACCTACCCAACCCAGGTCGACACAGTTACTCCTGCCCAACCCAAGTGGACACAGTTACTCCTGCCCATCCCAGGTAGACACAGTTACTCCTGCCCTAACCTGTCCAGCCCAGGTAGACACAGTTACTCTTGCCCTAAACTACCCAACCCAGGTAGGCACAGTTATCCTGCCCAGCCCAGGTAGACACTGTTACTCCTGCCCTAACCTGCCCAACCCAGGTAGACACAGTTACTCCTGCCCAGCCCAGGTAGACACAGTTACTCCTGCCCTAACCTACCCAACCCAGGTAGACACAGTTACTCCTGCCCTAACCTGCCCAGCCCAGGTAGACACAGTTAGAACATAGAACATAGAATGATACAGCGCAGTACAGGCCCTTCGGCCCACGATGTTGCACCGACATGGGAAGTCAAAAACTAAAGGCCATCTAACCTACACTATGCCATTATCATCCATATGCTTATCCAATAAACTTTTAAATGCCCTCAATGTTGGCGAGTTCACTACTGTTGCAGGTAGGGCATTCCACGGCCTCACCACTCTTTGCGTAAATAACCTACCCTTGACGTCTGTCCTATATCTATTACCCCTCAATTTAAGGCTATGTCTCCTCGTGCTAGCCACCTCCATCCGCGGGAGAAGGCTCTCACTGTCCACCCTATCTAACCCTCTGATCATTTTGTATGCCTCTATTAAGTCACCTCTTAACCTTCTTCTCATAAGATTTTCCCTCCATACCAGGCAACATCCTGGTAAATCTCCTCTGCACCCGTTCCAAAGCTTCCACGTCCTTCCTATAATGAGGTGACCAGAACTGTACGCAATACTCCAAATGCGGCCGTACTTGAGTTTTGTACAGCTGCAACATGACCTCATGGCTCCGGAACTCAATCCCTCTACCAATAAAGGCCAACACACCATAGGCCTTCTTCACAACCCTATCAACCTGGGTGGCAACTTTCAGGGATCTATGTACATGGACACCGAGATCCCTCTGCTCATCCACACGGCTAAGAATTTTACCATTAGCCAAATATTCCGCATTCCTGTTATTCTTTCCAAAGTGAATCACCTCACACTTCTCTACATTAAACTCCATTTGCCACATCTCAGCCCAGCTCTGCAGCTTATCTATGTCCCTCTGTAACCTGCAACATCCTTCCACACTGTCTACAACTCCACCGACTTTAGTGTCGTCTGCAGATTTACTCACCCAACCTTCTGTGCCCTCCTCTAGGTCATTTATAAAAATGACAAACAGCAACGGCCCCAGAACAGATCCTTGTGGTACGCCACTCGTAACTGAACTCCATTCTGATCATTTGCCATCAAACACCACCCTCTGTCTTCTTTCAACTAGCCAATTTCTGATCCACATCTTTAAATCACCCTCAATCCCCAGCCTCCGTATTTTCTGCAATAGCCGACCGTGGGGAACCTTATCAAACGCTTTACTGAAATCCATATACACCACATCAACTGCTCTACCCTCGTCTACCTGTTCAGTCACCTTCTCAAAGAACTCGATAAGGTTTGTGAGGCATGACCTACCCTTCACAAAACCATGCTGACTATCCCTAATCATATTATTCCTATCTAGATGATTATAAATCGTATCTCTTATAATCCTCTCCAAGACTTTACCCACAACAGACGTGAGGCTCACCGGCCTATAGTTACCGGGGTTATCTCTACTCCCCTTCTTGAACAAAGGGACCACATTTGCTATCCTCCAGTCCTCTGGCACTATTCCTGTAGCCAATGATGACATAAAAATCAAAGCCAAAGGCTCAGCAATCTCTTCCCTGGCTTCCCAGAGAATCCTAGGATAAATCCCATCAGGCCCCGGGGACTTATCTATTTTCACCTTGTCCAGAATTGCCAACACTTCTTCCCTACGCACCTCAATGCCATCTATTCTAATAACCTGCGTCTCAGCATTCTCCTCCACAACATTATCTTTTTCCTGAGTGAATACTGACGAAAAGTATTAATTTAGTATCTCGCTTATCTCCTCAGCCTCCACACACAACTTCCCACCACTGTCCTTGACTGGCCCTACTCTTACCCTAGTCATTCTTTTATTCTTGACATACCTATAGAAAGCTTTTGGGTTTTCCTTGATCCTACCTGCCAAAGACTTCTCATGTCCCCTCCTTGCTCGTCTTAGCTCTCTCTTTAGATCCTTCCTCGCTTCCTTGTAACTATCAAGCGCCCCAACTGAAACTTCACGCCTCATCTTCACATAGGCCTCCTTCTTCCTCTTAACAAGAGATTCCACTTCTTTGATAAACCACAGTTCCCTCGCTCGACCCCTTCCTCCCTGCCTGACTGGTACGTACTTATCAAGAACATGCAATAGCTGTTCCTTGAACAAGCTCCACATATCCAGTGTGCCCAACCCTTGCAGCCTACTTCTCCAACCAACACATCCTAAGTCATGTCTAATGGCATCATAATTGCCCTTCCCCCAGCTATAACTCTTGCCCTGCGGGGTATACTTATCCCTTTCCATCACTAACGTAAAGGTCACCGAATTGTGGTCGCTGTTTCCAAAGTGCTCACCTACCTCCAGATCTAACACCTGGCCTGGTTCATTACCCAAAACCAAATCCAATGTGGCCTCGCCTCTTGTTGGCCTGTCAACATATTGTGTCAGGAAACCCTCCTGCACACATTGTACAAAGAACGACCCATCTAATGTACTCAAACTATATCTTTTCCAGTCAATATTTGGAAAGTTAAAGTCTCCCATAACAACTACCCTGTTACTTTCGCTCTTTTCCAGAATCATCTTCGCCATCCTTTCCTCTACATCCCTAGAACTATTAGGTGGCATATAGAAAACTCCCAACAGGGTGACCTCTCCTTTCCTGTTTCTAACCTCAGCCCATACTACCTCGGAAGAAGAGTCCCCATCTAGCATCCTTTCCGCCACCGTAATACTGTCCTTGACTAGCAGCGCCACACCTCCCCCTCTTTTTCCCCCTTCTCTGAGCTTATTAAAACACCTAAACCCTGGAACCTGCAACAACCATTCCTGTCCCTGCTCTATCCATGTCTCTGAAATGGCCACAACATCGAAGTCCCAGGTACCAACCCATGCTGCCAGTTCCCCTACCTTATTTCGTATACTCCTGGCATTGAAGTAGACACACTTCAAACCACCTACCTGAACACTGGCACCCTCCTGCGAAGTCAAATCTGTGCTCCTGACCTCTATACTCTCAATCTCCCGTACCCCAAAACTACAATCCAGGTTCCCATGCCCCTGCTGAATTAGTTTAAACCCCCCCAAAGAGCACTAACAAATCTCCCCCCCCAGGATATTGGTGCCCCTCAGGTTCAGATGTAGACCATCCTGTCTATAGAGGTCCCACCTTCCCCAGAAAGAGCCCCAGTTATCCAGAAATCTGAATCCCTCCTGCCTGCACCATCCCTGTAGCCATGTGTTTAATTGCTCTCTCTCCCTATTCCTCATCTCACTATCACGTGGCACGGGCAACAACCCAGAGATAACAACTCTGTTTGTTCTCGCTCTGAGCTTCCATCCTAGCTCCCTAAAGGCCTGCCTGACATCCTTGTCACCTTTCCTACCTATGTCGTTAGTGCCAATGTGGACTACGACTTGGGGCTGCTCCCCCTCCCCCTTAAGGACCCGGAAAACACGATCCGAGACATCACGTACCCTTGCACCTGGGAGGCAACATACCAAACGTGAGCCTCTCTCGCTCCCACAAAATCTCCTATCTGTGCCCCTGACTATTGAGTCCCCAATTACTAATGTTCTACTCCTTTCCCCCTTCCCTTCTCAGCAACAGGGACAGACTCCGTGCCAGAGTCCCGCACCCCATGGCTTACCCCTGGTAAGTCGTCCCCCCCACAAGTATCCAAAACAGTATACTTGTTACTCAGGGGAACGACCGCAGGGGGTCCCTGCACTGACTGCTTCTTCCCAGTCCCTCTTACAGTTACCCATCTATCTCCAGTCTTTGGTGTAACTACTTCCCTGAAGCTCCTATCTATGACCCCCTCTGCCTCCCAAAAGATCCGAAGTTCATCCAGCTCAAGCTCCAGGTCCCTAACACGGTTTTTGAGGAGCTGGAGTTGGGTGCACTTCCCATAACTGTCGCTTGACAACAGCCCCTCCACAAACCACCTTCAAATTAGGCTGACCGCACTGCACGTATGCAAATTTCCCCAGAACAGCTGATCAGTAGCTCTGCTCTGCTGCCCTCTGCTGGACACAGTTACTCCTGCCCTAACCTGCCCAGCCCAGGTAGACACAGTTACTCCTGCCCTAACCTGCCCAGCCCAGGTAGACACAGTTACTCCTGCCCTAACCTGCCCAGCCCAGGTAGACACAGTTACTCCTGCCCAGCCCAGGTAGACACAGTTACTCCTGCCCTAACCTACCCAGCCCAGGTAGACACAGTTACTCCTACCCAGCCCAGGTAGACACAGTTACTCCTGCCCTAACCTACCCAACCCAGGTAGACACAGTTACTCCTGCCCAACCCACGTGGACACAGTTACTCCTGCCCTAACCTACCCAACCCTGGTAGACACAGTTACTCCTGCCCTAACCTACCCAACCCAGGTAGACGCAGTTACTCCTGCCCAAACCTACCCAACCCAGGTAGACACAGTTACTCCTGCCCTAACCTACCAACCCAGGTAGACACAGTTACTCCTGCCCAACCCACGTGGACACAGT
>NC_052151.1:1730437-1763638 GCF_902713615.1 Scyliorhinus canicula | reverse complement strand
TTTCCCTCAAAGTCCCTCCATACCAGGCAACATCCTGGTAAATCTCCTCTGCACCCGTTCCAAAGCTTCCACGTCCTTCCTATAATGAGGCGACCAGAACTGTACGCAATACTCCAAATGCGGCCGTACCAGAGTTTTGTTCAGCTGCAACATGACCTCATGGCTCCGGAACTCAATCCCTCTACCAATAAAGGCCAACGCACCATAGGCCTTCTTCACAACCCTATCAACCTGGGTGGCAACTTTCAGGGATCTATGTACATGGACACCGAGATCCCTCTGCTCATCCACACGGCTAAGAATTTTACCATTAGCCAAATATTCCGCATTCCTGTTATTCTTTCCAAAGTGAATCACCTCACACTTCTCTACATTAAACTCCATTTGCCACCTCTCAGCCCAGCTCTGCAGCTTATCTATGTCCCTCTGTAACCTGCAACATACTTCCGCACTGTCTACAACTCCACCGACTTTAGTGTCGTCTGCAAATTTACTCACCCAACCTTCTGCGCCCTCCTCTAGGTCATTTATAAAAATGACAAACAGCAACGGCCCCAGAACAGATCCTTGTGATACGCCACTCGTAACTGAACTCCATTCTGATCATTTGCCATCAATCACCACCCTCTGTCTTCTTTCAACTAGCCAATTTCTGATCCACATCTTTAAATCACCCTCAATCCCCAGCCTCCGTATTTTCTGCAATAGCCGACCGTGGGGAACCTTATCAAACGCTTTATTGAAATCCATATACACCACATCAACTGCTCTACCCTCGTCTACCTGTTCAGTCACCTTCTCAAAGAACTCGATAAGGTTTGTGAGGCATGACCTACCCTTCACAAAACCATGCTGACTATCCCTAATCATTTTATTCCTATCTAGATGATTATAAATCGTATCTCTTATAATCCTCTCCAAGACTTTACCCACAACAGACGTGAGGCTCACCGGCCTATAGTTACCAGGGTTATCTCTACTCCCCTTCTTGAACAAAGGGACCACATTTGCTATCCTCCAGTCCTCTGGCACTATTCCTGTAGCCAATGATGACATAAAAATCAAAGCCAAAGGCTCAGCAATCTCTCCCCTGGCTTCCCAGAGAATCCAGAGAATCCAGAGAAGTCCAAAGATGTGTGGGTTAGGTGGATTGGCCATGCTAAATTGCCCGTAGTGTAAGGTTAATGGGGGGATTGTTGGGTTACGGGTATACGGGTTACGTGGGTTTAAGTAGGGTGATCATTGCTCGGCACAACATCGAGGGCCGAAGGGCATGTTCTGTGCTGTACTGTTCTATGGTTCTAATCCTAGGATAAATCCCATCAGGCCCCGGGGACTTATCTATTTTCACCTTGTCCAGAATTGGCAACACTTCTTCCCTACGCACCTCAATGCCATCTATTCTAATAGCCTGGGTCTCAGCATTCTCCTCCACAACATTATCTTTTTCCTGAGTGAATACTGACGAAAAGTATTCATTTAGTATCTCGCTTATCTCCTCAGCCTCCACACACAACTTCCCACCACTGTCCTTGACTGGCCCTACTCTTACCCTAGTCATTCTTTTATTCTTGACATACCTATAGAAAGCTTTTGGGTTTTCCTTGATCCTACCTGCCAAAGACTTCTCATGTCCCCTCCTTGCTCGTCTTAGCTCTCTCTTTAGATCCTTCCTCGCTTCCTTGTAACTATCAAGCGCCCCAACTGAAACTTCACGCCTCATCTTCACATAGGCCTCCTTCTTCCTCTTAAGAAGAGATTCCACTTCTTTGGTAAACCACAGTTCCCTCGCTCGACCCCTTCCTCCTTGCCTGACTGGTACGTACTTATCAAGAACATGCAATAGCTGTTCCTTGAACAAGCTCCACATATCCAGTGTGCCCAACCCTTGCAGCCTACTTCTCCAACCTAACACATCCTAAGTCATGTCTAATGGCATCATAATTGCCCTTCCCCCAGCTATAACTCTTGCCCTGCGGGGTATACTTATCCCTTTCCATCACTAACGTAAAGGTCACCGAATTGTGGTCAGCTGTTTCCAAAGTGCTCACCTACCTCCAGATCTAACACCTGGCCTGGTTCATTACCCAAAACCAAATCCAATGTGGCCTCGCCTCTTGTTGGCCTGTCAACATATTGTGTCAGGAAACCCTCCTGCACACATTGTACAAAGAACGACCCATCTAATGTACTCGAACTATATCTTTTCCAGTCAGTATTTGGAAAGTTAAAGTCTCCTATAACAACTACCCTGTTACTTTCGCTCTTTTCCAGAATCATCTTCGCCATCCTTTCCTCTACATCCCTAGAACTATTAGGTGGCATATAGAAAACTCCCAACAGGGTGACCTCTCCTTTCCTGTTTCTAACCTCAGCCCATACTACCTCGGAAGAAGAGTCCCCATCTAGCATCCTTTCCGCCACCGTAATACTGTCCTTGACTAGCAGCGCCACACCTCCCCCCTCTTTTGCCCCCTTCTCTGAGCTTATTAAAACACCTAAACCCCGGAATCTGCAACAACCATTCCTGTCCCTGCTCTATCCATGTCTCTGAAATGGCCACAACATCGAAGTCCCAGGTACCAACCCATGCTGCCAGTTCCCCTACCTTATTTCGTATACTCCTGGCATTGAGGTAGACACACTTCAAACCACCTACCTGAACACTGGCACCCTCCTGCGAAGTCAAATCTGTGCTCCTGACCTCTATACTCTCAATCTCCCGTACCCCAAAACTACAATCCAGGTTCCCATGCCCCTGCTGAATTAGTTTAAACCCCCCCAAAGAGTACTAACAAATCTCCCCCCCAGGATATTGGTGCCCCTCAGGTTCCGATGTAGACCATCCTGTCTATAGAGGTCCCACCTTCCCCAGAAAGAGCCCCAGTTATCCAGAAATCTGAATTCCCTCCTGCCTGCACCATCCCTGTAGCCATGTGTTTAATTGCTCTCTCTCCCTATTCCTCATCTCACTATCACGTGGCACGGGCAACAACCCAGAGATAACAACTCTGTTTGTTCTCGCTCTGAGCTTCCATCCTAGCTCCCTAAAGGCCTGCCTGACATCCTTGTCCCCTTTCCTACCTATGTCGTTAGTGCCAATGTGGACTACGACTTGGGGCTGCTCCCCCTCCCCCTTAAGGACCCGGAAAACACGATCCGAGACATCACGTACCCTTGCACCTGGGAGGCAACATACCAAACGTGAGTCTCTCTCGCTCCCACAAAATCTCCTATCTGTGCCCCTGACTATTGAGTCCCCAATTACTAATGTTCTACTCCTTTCCCCCCTTCCCTTCTCAGCAACAGGGACAGACTCCGTGCCAGAGGCCCGTACCCCATGGCTTACCCCTGGTAAGTCGTCCCCCCTACAAGTATCCAAAACGGTATACTTGTTACTCAGGGGAACGACCGCAGGGGGTCCCTGCACTGACTGCTTCTTCCCAGTCCCTCTTACAGTTACCCATCTATCTCCAGTCTTTGGTGTAACTACTTCCCTGAAGCTCCTATCTATGACCCCCTCTGCCTCCCGAATGATCCGAAGTTCATCCAGCTCAAGCTCCAGGTCCCTAACACGGTTTTTGAGGAGCTGGAGTTGGGTGCACTTCCCATAACTGTCGCTTGACAACAGCCCCTCCACAAACCACCTTCAAATTAGGCTGACCGCACTGCACGTATGCAAATTTCCCCAGAACAGCTGATCAGTAGCTCTGCTCTGCTGCCCTCTGCTGGACACAGTTACTCCTGCCCTAACCTGCCCAGCCCAGGTAGACACAGTTACTCCTGCCCTAACCTGCCCAGCCCAGGTAGACACAGTTACTGCTGCCCAGCCCAGGTAGACACAGTTACTCCTGCCCTAACCTGCCCAACCCAGGTAGACACAGTTACTCCTGCCCTAACCTGCCCAACCCAGGTCGACACAGTTACTCCTGCCCTAACCTGCCCAACCCAGGTCGACACAGTTACTCCTGCCCTAACCTGCCCAGCCCAGGTAGACACAGTTACCCCTGCCCTAACCTGTCCAACCCAGGTAGACACAGTTACTGCTACCCAGCCCAGGTAGACACAGTTACTGCTGCCCAGCCCAGGTAGACACAGTTACTGCTGCCCAGCCCAGGTAGACACAGTTACTCCTACCCAGCCCAGGTAGACACAGTTACTCCTGCCCTAACCTACCCAGCCCAGGTAGACACAGTTACTCCTGCCCTAACCTGCCCAACCCAGTTACTCCTACCCAGCCCAGGTAGACACAGTTACTGCTGCCCAGCCCAGGTAGACACAGTTACTGCTGCCCAGCCCAGGTAGACACAGTTACTGCTGCCCAGACCAGGTAGACACAGTTACTCCTACCCAGCCCAGGTAGACGCAGTTACTCCTACCCAGCCCAGGTAGACACAGTTACTCCTGCCCTAACCTACCCAGCCCAGGTAGACACAGTTACTCCTGCCCTAACCTACCCAGCCCAGGTAGACACAGTTACTCCTGCCCTAACCTACCCAGCCCAGGTAGACACAGTTACTCCTGCCCTAACCTGCCCAGACCAGGTAGACACAGTTACTGCTGCCCAGCCCAGGTAGACACAGTTACTGCTGCCCAGACCAGGTAGACACAGTTACTCCTACCCAGCCCATGTAGACACAGTTACTGCTGCCCAGCCCAGGTAGACACAGTTACTGCTGCCCTAATTGCAAATAACCCAGCCCTCTCAAGATCTGTCCGGACCTCCGTAGGATATGAGCACGGCCCAATCTCAAAATAACAAAAATACAAAAGAATGCAAATGCTTTCCTCTCCCAGAACGAGGATTTACATTGCCATACCGCCGACCACCACACCAAACCATCCACCCCCACTCTGCCGCGCCCCTACTCATCTCTGTTAGCAAAGCGAGCGGTCTCTAAACTGTTCCCTCTTTGTCAATGTAAGGATGACAGCAAAACTGGGTAGTGACTGCACACACCCCACACTACCGATTTGGTGACAGGATAACCTGTGACAACCACCTCTGTGCTCAAATATCGTTCACCCACGTCAGGAAAATAGACAATAACGTAAAATTAGTGGCGTAACCACAAGGGGATAAAGTATTGATGCACTGCGGGATAATCACACCATCCATGGAGCTTGGGAAGGCCAAAGCTACGACAGGATCATCGAGCAGCATTAAGGATCATCGAGAGTTCCATCACAGTGCCTGTACCTCCGCCATGCCTTCGTCCCACTGCAAGTCTGTCTGTACATCTGTCTTTGAATAGGAACTGATTCCGCCATCTTCCTCAGGAGACTGTTGTATGGATTGAACACACACACACACACTGAAATACTGTTTCTGCTGATTGGTTTTGAGTTTATCCCCTCCAGCACAGGCCATATCCTGTGGTTCTGCTTTGTCGGACAAGGTAACATTGCTTGTTGTGGTCAACCAGATTCAGTCCCTTTAGATTCTTAAAAACCAGCAATGATATCAGCTGTCAGAGCTGATCGCTGAACCGGTTTACCCAGTGTTACATAACCACATGTATCTATCTCTTTGAACCCATCCCCTTGTATGATTGTAACTCTCAGCTTGCACACTGGCCGCAGCCTACATTCCAGTTGAAAGAGCAAGTTGCTCAATGGAAGGCCATGAACGCCTTGCTCGGTATCAGCTTGGACAGGAGCACGTGGTTCCCTCAAACAGCCTGACTTTCCTTACTCTGCAGGCTGCCACCCCCTGATCCCCCGCCTTGGAAACCAGGTGACCTCCCAGGCATTTCAAGCAAGGACACATTCTCGAGTCACCTTGTTATTTGGCCGTTGCTCTTTATCTCAGGAAAGTGCGAAGCAGACCAGATTGTGAGTCTCGTAGAAACATGGAAGATAGAAGCAGGAGGCCATTCGGCCCTTCGAGCCTGCTCTGCCATTCATTATGATCCTGGCTGATCATCAAGTTCAATACCCTGATCCCGCCTTCCCCCCCATATCACTATGAAAAGCCCCTAGTCACCACATTCCGGCGCCTGTTCGGGTACACTGAGGGAGAATTCAGAATGCCCAAATTACCTAACAGCACGTCTTTGGGGATTGTGGGAGGAAACCGGAGCACCCGGAGGAAACCCACGCAGACACGGGGAGAACGTGCAGACTCTGCACAGGCAGTGACCCAAGCCGGGAATCGAACCTGGGAACCTGGAGCTGTGAAGCAATTGTGCTAACCACTGTGCTACCTTGCCACCCTTACCACTTTCTGTGGGAGTGAATTCCACAGATTCCCAATTCTCTGAGTGAAGAAATTTCTCCTCACCTCAGTCCTAAAAGGTTTACCCCTTATCCTCAAACTCTGACCCCGAGTTCTGGACTCCCCCACCATCGGGAACATTCTTTCTGAATCTGTCTAATCCTGTTAGAGTTTTGTAAGTTTCTATCAGATCCCCTCTCACTCTTCTAAACTCCAATGAATATAATCCTAACTGATTTAGTCTCCCCTCATCTGACAGTCCCACCATCCCAGGAATCAGCCTGGTAAACCTTCGCTGCTCTCCCTCCATAGCAAGAACATCCTTCCTCAGATAAGGACACCAAAACTGGGCACAATACTCCAGGTGTGGCCTCACCAAGACCCTGTATAATTGCAGTAAAACATCTCTATTCCGATACTCAAATCCTCTCGCTATGAAGGCGGGGGCCTCACGGTAGCATGGTGGTTAGCATCAATGCTTCACAGCTCCAGGGTCCCAGGTTCGATTCCCGGCTGGGTCACTGTCTGTGTGGAGTCTGCACGTCCTCCCCGTGTGTGCGTGGGTTTCCTCCGGGTGCTCCGGTTTCCTCCCACAGTCCAAAGATGTGCGGGTTAGGTGGATTGGCTATGCTAAATTGCCCGTAGGTAAGGTTAATGAGGGGATTGTTGGGTTACGGGTATACGGGTTACGTGGTGATCATTGCTCGGCACAACATCGAGGGCCGAAGGGCCTGTTCTGTGCTGTACTGTTCTATGTTCTATGTTCTATACCATTTGCTGCCTTTACTGCCGGCTGTACCTGCACGCTTACTTTCAGCGACTAATGCACAAGGACACCAATAATGTATTTCTGAGGCTGTATAAGGCTCTAGTCAGACCCCATTTGGAGTATTGTGAGCAGTTTTGGGCCCCGTATCTAAGGAAGGATGTGCTGGCCTTGGAAAGGGTCCAGAGGAGGTTCACAAGAACGATCCCTGGAATGAAGAGCTTGTCGTATGAGGAACAGTTGAGGACTCTGGGTCCGTACTCGATGGAGTTTAGAAGGATGAGGAGGGATCTTATTGAAACTTTTACAGGATACTGCGAGGCCTGGATAGAGTGGTCGTAGAGAGGATGTTTCCACTTGTAGATAAAACTAGAACCAGAGGACACCATCTCAGACTAAAGGGACGATCCTTTAAAACAGAGATGAGGAGGAATTTCTTCAGCCAGTGGGTGGTGAATCTGTGGAACTCTTTGCCGCAGAAGGCTGTGGAGGCCAAATCACTGAGTGTCTTTAAGACAGAGATAGATAGGTTCTTGATTAATAAGGGGATCAGGGGTTATGGGGAAAAGGCAGGAGAATGGGGATGAGTAAAACATCAGCCATGATTGAATGGCGGAGCAGACTCGATGGGCCGAGTGGCCTAATTCTGCTCCTATGTCTTATGGTCTTCAGGTCTCGCTGAATATCCACCTCTCTCAATTTATACTCATTCAGATAATCTGCCTTTCTATTTTTGCTCCCGAAGTGGATAACCTCACATTTATCCACATTATACTGCATCTGCCATGCAAGTGTCTCCTCTGGTATTTAATCGCCCAGAGGAAGGTTTCATGGGAAGTAGCTGTTGCTGACAAGTCTGGCCTTTGCTGCTCAACCCTTAGTCAAACTTAGAGCGTGACCCAGTCAACATGCCAAACTGGAGGCCAGTGTGTTGGATCAAGTGGGATCCTGCCAGGTTGCCATGCCAGAGCCAGACCAGAAAGGGACACTAGAGTGGGACGCCATTGCCCCTCTCACTGCATCTCTCCCCACTGTTGTAAGGAACCTCTTTTAAGTCCTTGTCTGACCCTTGTTTCCTTTTTCATTTCTGTCTTGTTGGCTGCTTTAATTCTGCAGACTGTGCCTTTAACTGGACGATTACTGAAATACCCCCGGTCTAATGTGCTATTTGGACCGGTTCCAAGCTCTCCCCTCAGTGCAGTGTGCTATGTGGCATAGTCCAATTATGTCATTTTGATGGACTTGGCTAGCAGCAATCCACTCTTCTGAAATTCAGGGACTTATCCAGTTCTCAATTTTGATTGGTTGAGGGGTTCTAGAGATTCTGGAAGGAGGGGAGCAGACTCCATCTTGCATTCAGTTCCGCTGAGACCAGGTTTGGACTCTATCAGCTGAGGCTGACGATTAAAAATACCCTCCATCAGGTCTGTGAAAGGCTGTTTGAAAAGCTGAGGAAGGCACAATGCTGATAACTCTCTCCTGTGAACTCCAGAGGTTTGGAAGACCAGATCCCTTTTCTCTCACGCTACACAACAGTTAACCTTGATGTGCAGAAAAACTCATCACAGAATTCCTACAGTACAGAAGGAGGCCATTCGGCCCATTGAGCCTACACCAACCCTCTGAAAGTGCACCCTACCTCGGCTCACTCCCCGCCCTATCCCCATTAACCCCACCTAACCTTTGGACAATTTAGAATGGCCAATTCCCCGAAGCAGGCAAGCGTACCAGAGGCGGAGTGGACGGAAAACCTTCTTTTAAATTCTCAGGCCAAGATTTCTAAGATTGTCTTAGTGAGACTGAGAGCCAATCTGGTGGAGGTCAGTCAAATGAAAGTGACTCCCCAGAGGAAATTCTACAGCCTGCGGGTTCTAATGGAAGGCACAAACTGGGTGGGGGACGGGACAATCCTATTGGTGGACTTTAATACTTTATGACCCTAGCCGATCAGCACCTACAAAAGACCACAACCTCAGCAGTGAAGCTATACAACTCTCATTCCCAGATTAATATCTCTTATTTTCATCCTTCTTATAAATAAACAGTTGTGAGGTTTTATTTACAAATCTGGGTCCCTCTCCGCTGTGTCCCTCCTCGCTGTGTCCCTCCTCGCTGGGTCCCTCCTCACTGTATCCCTCCTCGCTGGGTCCCTCCTCGCTGTGTCCCTCCTCGCTGTGTCCCTCCTCGCTGGGTCCCTCCTCGCTGGGTCCCTCCTCGCTGTGTCCTCCTTGCTGTGTCCCTCCCCGCTGTGTCCCTCCTCGCTGTGTCCCTCCTCGCTGTGTCCCTCCTCGCTGTGTCCCTCCTCGCTGTGTCACTCCTCGCTGTGTCCCTCTCCGCTGGGTCCCTCCCCGCTGTGTCCCTCCTCGCTGGGTCCCTCCTCGCTGTGTCCCTCCTCGCTGTGTCCCTCCTCGCTGTGTCCCTCCTCGCTGTGTCCCTCCTCGCTGTGTCCCTCCTCGCTGGGTCCCTCCTCGCTGTGTCCCTCCTCGCTGTGTCCCTCCCCGCTGTGTCCCTCCTCGCTGGGTCCCTCCTCGCTGTGTCCCTCCTCGCTGTGTCCCTCCTCGCTGTGTCCCTCCTCGCTGGGTCCCTCCGTGCTGTCTCCCTCCTCGCTGTGTCCCTCCTCGCTGTGTCCCTCCTTGCTGGGTCCCTCCCCGCTGTGTCCCTCCTCGCTGGGTCCCTCCTCGCTGTGTCCCTCCTCGCTGTGTCCCTCCTCGCTGTGTCCCTCCTCGCTGTGTCCCTCTCCGCTGGGTCCCTCCTCGCTGGGTCACTCGTCGCTGGGTCCCTCCTCGCCGAGTCCCTCCCCGCCGTGTCCCTCCTCGCCGGGTCCCTCCTCGCTGTGTCCCTCCTCGCTGTGTCCCTCCTCGCTGTGTCCCTCCTCGCTGGGTCCCTCCTCGCTGTGTCCCTCCTCGCTGTGTCCCTCCGCGCTGTGTCCCTCCGCGCTGTGTCCCTCCTCGCTGGGTCCCTCCGCGCTGTCTCCCTCCTCGCTGTGTCCCTCCGCGCTGTGTCCCTCCTCGCTGGGTCCCTCCTCGCTGGGTCCCTCCTCGCTGTGTCCCTCCTCGCTGTGTCCCTCCTCGCCGGGTCCCTCCTCGCCGGGTCCCTCCTCGCCGGGTCCCTCCTCGCCGGGTCCCTCCTCGCCGGGTCCCTCCTCGCTGGGTCCCTCCTCGCTGTGTCCCTCCTCGCTGGGTCCCTCCTCGCTGGGTCCCTCCTCGCTGGGTCCCTCCTCGCTGGGTCCCTCCTCGCTGTTTCCCTCCCCGCTGGGTCCCTCCTCGCTGTGTCCCTCCTCGCTGTGTCCCTCCTCGCTGTGTCCCTCCTCGCCGGGTCCTTCCCCGCCGGGTCCCTCCTCGCCGGGTCCCTCCTCGCCGGGTCCCTCCTCGCCGGGTCCTTCCCCGCCGGGTCCCTCCCCGCCGGGTCCCTCCTCGCCGGGTCCCTCCTCGCCGGGTCCCTCCTCGCCGGGTCCCTCCTCGCCGGGTCCCTCCGCGCCGGGTCCCTCCTCGCCGTGTCCCTCCTCGCCGTGTCCCTCCTCGCCGTTTCCCTCCTCGCTGGGTCCCTCCTCGCTGGGTCCCTCCTCGCTGTGTCCCTCCTCGCTGGGTCCCTCCTCGCTGGGTCCCTCCTCGCTGTGTCCCTCCTCGCTGGGTCCCTCCTCGCTGTTTCCCTCCCCGCTGGGTCCCTCCTCGCTGTGTCCCTCCTCGCCGGTCCCTCCTCGCCGGGTCCCTCCTCACCGGGTCCCTCCTCGCCGGGTCCCTCCTCACCGGGTCCCTCCTCGCCGGGTCCTTCCTCGCTGGGTCCCCCCCCGCTGGGTCCCTCCTCGCTGGGTCCCTCCCCGCTGTGTCACTCCTCGCTGGGTCCCTCCCCGCTGGGTCCCTCCTCGCTGGGTCCCTCCCCGCTGGGTCCCTCCTCGCTGGGTCCCTCCTCGCTGGGTCCCTCCTCGCTGGGTCCCTCCTTGCTGTGTCCCTCCTCGCTGGGTCCCTCCTTGTTGGTGCGGTGTCCCTGGTCCCAGTTCACTGTCTCCCAGTGGGTGCTGTGTCCCTGGTCTCAGTTCACTGTCTCCCAGTGGGTGCTGTGTCCCTGGTCCCAGTTCACTGTCTCCCAGTGGGTGCTGTGTCCCTGACGCTGTTCACTGTCTCCCAGTGGGTGTTGTGTCCCTGGTCCCAGTTCACTGTCTCCCAGTGGATGCTGTGTCCCTGACGCTGTTCACTGTCTCCCAGTGGGTGCTGTGTCCCTGAAACTGTTCACTGTCTCCCAGTGGGTGCTGTGTCCCTGACGCTGTTCACTGTCTCCCAGTGGGTGCTATGTCCCTGGTCCCAGCTCACTGTCTCCCAGTGGGTGCCGTGTCCCTGGTCCCAGTTCACTGTCTCCCAGTGGGTGCTGTGTCCCTGACGCTGTTCACTGTCTCCCAGTGGGTGCTGTGTCCCTGACGCTATTCACTGTCTCCCAGTGGGTGCTGTGTCCCTGGTCTCAGTTCACTGTCTCCCAGTGGGTGCTGTGTCCCTGGTCCCAGTTCACTGTCTCCCAGTGGGTGCTGTGTCCCTGGTCCCAGTTCACTGTCTCCCAGTGGGTGCTGTGTCCCTGGTCCCAGTTCACTGTCTCCCAGTGGATGCTGTGTCCCTGGTCTCAGTTCACTGTCTCCCAGTGGGTGCTGTGTCCCTGAAACTGTTCACTGTCTCCCAGTGGGTGCTGTGTCCCTGGTCTCAGTTCACTGTCTCCCAGTGGATGCTGTGTCCCTGGTCCCAGTTCACTGTCTCCCAGTGGGTGCTGTGTCCCTGGTCCCAGTTCACTGTCTCCCAGTGGGTGCTGTGTCCCTGACGCTGTTCACTGTCTCCCAGTGGGTGCTGTGTCCCTGACGCTGTTCACTGTCTCCCAGTGGGTGCTGTGTCCCTGACGCTGTTCACTGTCTCCCAGTGGGTGCTGTGTCCCTGGTCTCAGTTCACTGTCTCCCAGTGGGTGCTGTGTCCCTGGTCCCAGTTCACTGTCTCCCAGTGGATGCTGTGTCCCTGGTCCCAGTTCACTGTCTCCCAGTGGGTGCTGTGTCCCTGGTCCCAGTTCACTGTCTCCCAGTGGGTGCTGTGTCCCTGGTCCCAGTTCACTGTCTCCCAGTGGATGCTGTGTCCCTGATCCCAGTTCACTGTCTCCCAATGGGTGCTGTGTCCCTGGTCTCAGTTCACTGTCTCCCAGTGGGTGCCGTGTCCCTGGTCCCAGTTCACTGTCTCCCAGTGGGTGCTGTGTCCCTGGTCCCAGTTCACTGTCTCCCAGTGGGTGCTGTGTCCCTGACGCTGTTCACTGTCTCCCAGTGGGTGCTGTGTCCCTGGTCCCAGTTCACTGTCTCCCAGTGGGTGCTGTGTCCCTGACGCTGTTCACTGTCTCCCAGTGGATGCTGTGTCCCTGGTCCCAGTTCACTGTCTCCCAGTGGGTGCTGTGTCCCTGACGCTGTTCACTGTCTCCCAGTGGGTGCTGTGTCCCTGGTCTCAGTTCACTGTCTCCCAGTGGATGCTGTGTCCCTGGTCCCAGTTCACTGTCTCCCAGTGGGTGCTGTGTCCCTGACGCTGTTCACTGTCTCCCAGTGGGTGCTGTGTCCCTGACGCTGTTCACTGTCTCCCAGTGGGTGCTGTGTCCCTGACGCTGTTCACTGTCTCCCAGTGGGTGCTGTGTCCCTGACGCTGTTCACTGTCTCCCAGTGGGTGCTGTGTCCCTGGTCTCAGTTCACTGTCTCCCAGTGGGTGCTGTGTCCCTGACGCTGTTCACTGTCTCCCAGTGGGTGCCGTGTCTCTGGTCTCAGTTCACTGTCTCCCAGTGGGTGCCGTGTCCCTGGTCCCAGTTCACTGTCTCCCAGTGGGTGCTGTGTCCCTGACGCTGTTCACTGTCTCCCAGTGGGTACTGTGTCCCTGACGCTGTTCACTGTCTCCCAGTGGGTGCTATGTCCCTGGTCCCAGCTCACTGTCTCCCAGTGGGTGCTGTGTCCCTGGTCCCAGTTCACTGTCTCCCAGTGGGTGCTGTGTCCCTGGTCCCAGTTCACTGTCTCCCAGTGGGTGCCGTGTCCCTGGTCCCAGTTCACTGTCTCCCAGTGGGTGCTGTGTCCCCGGTCTCAGTTCACTGTCTCCCAGTGGGTGCTGTGTCCCTGGTCCCAGTTCACTGTCTCCCAGTGGGTGCTGTGTCCCTGGTCCCAGCTCACTGTCTCCCAGTGGGTGCTGTGTCCCTGGTCCCAGTTCACTGTCTCCCAGTGGGTGCTGTGTCCCTGGTCCCAGTTCACTGTCTCCCAGTGGGTGTTGTGTCCCTGACGCTGTTCACTGTCTCCCAGTGGGTGCTGGTCCCTGGTCCCAGTTCACTGTCTCCCAGTGGGTGCTGTGTCCCTGACGCAGTTCACTGTCTCCCAGTGGGTGCTGTGTCCCTGGTCTCAGTTCACTGTCTCCCAGTGGGTGCTGTGTCCCTGACGCTGTTCACTGTCTCCCAGTGCGTGTTGTGTCCCTGGTCTCAGTTCACTGTCTCCCAGTGGGTGCTGTGTCCCTGACGCTGTTCACTGTCTCCCAGTGGGTGCTGTGTCCCTGGTCCCAGTTCACTGTCTCCCAGTGGGTGCCGTGACCCTGGTCCCAGTTCACTGTCTCCCAGTGGATGCTGTGTCCCTGACGCTGTTCACTGTCTCCCAGTGGGTGCTGTGTCCCTGACGCTGTTCACTGTCTCCCAGTGGGTGCTGTGTCCCTGGTCCCAGTTCACTGTCTCCCAGTGGGTGCTGTGTCCCTGACGCTGTTCACTGTCTCCCAGTGGGTGTTGTGTCCCTGGTCCCAGTTCACTGTCTCCCAGTGGGTGCTGTGTCTCTGGTCTCAGTTCACTGTCTCCCAGTGGGTGCCGTGTCCCTGGTCCCAGTTCACTGTCTCCCAGTGGGTGCTGTGTCCCTGGTCCCAGTTCACTGTCTCCCAGTGGGTGCCGTGTCTCTGGTCCCAGTTCACTGTCTCCCAGTGGGTGCTGTGTCCCTGGTCCCAGTTCACTGTCTCCCAGTGGGTGCTGTGTCCCTGGTCCCAGTTCACTGTCTCCCAGTGGGTGCTGTGTCCCTGGTCCCAGTTCACTGTCTCCCAGTGGGTGCTGTGTCCCTGGTCCCAGTTCACTGTCTCCCAGTGGGTGCTGTGTCCCTGGTCCCAGTTCACTGTCTCCCAGTGGGTGCTGTGTCCCTGGTCCCAGCTCACTGTCTCCCAGTGGGTGCTGTGTCCCTGGTCTCAGTTCACTGTCTCCCAGTGGGTGCTGTGTCCCTGACGCTGTTCACTGTCTCCCAGTGGGTGCTGTGTCCCTGGTCCCAGTTCACTGTCTCCCAGTGGGTGCTGTGTCCCTGACGCTGTTCACTGTCTCCCAGTGGGTGCTGTGTCCCTGGTCTCAGTTCACTGTCTCCCAGTGGGTGCTGTGTCCCTGGTCCCAGTTCACTGTCTCCCAGTGGATGCTGTGTCCCTGGTCTCAGTTCACTGTCTCCCAGTGGGTGCCGTGTCCCTGGTCCCAGTTCACTGTCTCCCAGTGGGTGCTGTGTCCCTGGTCCCAGTTCACTGTCTCCCAGTGGGTGCCGTGTCCCTGGTCCCAGTTCACTGTCTCCCAGTGGGTGCTGTGTCCCTGACGCTGTTCACTGTCTCCCAGTGGGTGCTGTGTCCCTGGTCCCAGTTCACTGTCTCCCAGTGGGTGCTGTGTCCCTGACGCTGTTCACTGTCTCCCAGTGGGTGCTGTGTCCCTGGTCCCAGTTCACTGTCTCCCAGTGGGTGCTGTGTCCCTGGTCTCAGTTCACTGTCTCCCAGTGGGTGCTGTGTCCCTGGTCCCAGTTCACTGTCTCCCAGTGGGTGCTGTGTCCCTGGTCCCAGTTCACTGTCTCCCAGTAGGTGCTGTGTCCCTGACGCTGTTCACTGTCTCCCAGTGGGTGCTGTGTCCCTGGTCCCAGTTCACTGTTTCCCAGTGGGTGCTGTGTCCCTGACGCTGCTCACTGTCTCCCAGTGGGTGCTGTGTCCCTGGTCCCAGTTCACTGTCTCCCAGTGGGTGCTGTGTCTCTGGTCTCAGTTCACTGTTTCCCAGTGGGTGCTGTGTCCCTGGTCTCAGTTCACTGTCTCCCAGTGGGTGCTGTGTCCCTGGTCTCAGTTCACTGTCTCCCAGTGGGTGCTGTGTCCCTGACGCTGTTCACTGTCTCCCAGTGGGTGCCGTGTCCCTGACGCTGTTCACTGTCTCCCAGTGGGTGCCGTGTCTCTGGTCTCAGTTCACTGTCTCCCAGTGGGTGTTGTGTCCCTGACGCTGTTCACTGTCTCCCAGTGGGTGCTGTGTCCCTGACGCTGTTCACTGTCTCCCAGTGGGTGCTGTGTCCCTGACGCTGTTCACTGTCTCCCAGTGGGTGCTGTGTCCCTGACGCTGTTCACTGTCTCCCAGTGGGTGCCGTGTCTCTGGTCTCAGTTCACTGTCTCCCAGTGGGTGCCGTGTCCCTGGTCCCAGCTCACTGTCTCCCAGTGGGTGCTGTGTCCCTGACGCTGTTCACTGTCTCCCAGTGGGTGCTGTGTCCCTGGTCTCAGTTCACTGTCTCCCAGTGGGTGCTGTGTCCCTGGTCCCAGTTCACTGTCTCCCAGTGGGTGCTGTGTCCCTGACACTGTTCACTGTCTCCCAGTGGGTGCCGTGTCTCTGGTCCCAGTTCACTGTCTCCCAGTGGGTGCTGTGTCCCTGGTCCCAGTTCACTGTCTCCCAGTGGGTGCTGTGTCCCTGACGCTGTTCACTGTCTCCCAGTGGGTGCTGTGTCCCTGACGCTGTTCACTGTCTCCCAGTGGGTGCTGTGTCCCTGACGCTGTTCTCTGTCTCCCAGTGGGTGCTGTGTCCCTAGTCCCAGTTCACTGTCTCCCAGTGGGTGCTGTGTCCCTGGTCCCAGTTGACTGTCTCCCAGTGGGTGCTGTGTCCCTGACGCTGTTCACTGTCTCCCAGTGGGTGCTGTGTCCCTGGTCCCAGTTCACTGTCTCCCAGTGGGTGTTGTGTCCCTGGTCCCAGTTCACTGTCTCCCAGTGGGTGTTGTGTCCCTGACGCTGTTCACTGTCTCCCAGTGGGTGCTGTGTCCCTACGCTGTTCACTGTCTCCCAGTGGGTGCTGTGTCCCTGGTCCCAGTTCACTGTCTCCCAGTGGGTGTTGTGTCCCTGGTCCCAGTTCACTGTCTCCCAGTGGGTGTTGTGTCCCTGGTCTCAGTTCTCTCTGTCCCAGTGGGTGCTGTGTCCCTGACGCTGTTCACTGTCTCCCAGTGGGTGCCGTGTCTCTGGTCTCAGTTCACTGTCTCCCAGTGGGTGTTGTGTCCCTGACGCTGTTCACTGTCTCCCAGTGGGTGCTGTGTCCCTGACGCTGTTCACTGTCTCCCAGTGGGTGCTGTGTCCCTGACGCTGTTAACTGTCTCCCAGTGGGTGCTGTGTCCCTGACGCTGTTCACTGTCTCCCAGTGGGTGTTGTGTCCCTGGTCCCAGTTCTCTCTGTCCCAGTGGGTGTTGTGTCCCTGGTCCCAGTTCACTGTCTCCCAGTGGGTGCTGTGTCCCTGGTCCCAGTTCACTGTCTCCCAGTGGGTGCTGTGTCCCTGACGCTGTTCACTGTCTCCCAGTGGGTGCTGTGGTAAATCCTCCGCGATTTGTTGATATTTTATATTTTGTCTTCCCTGCTGCAGTTTCGTTTCGCTGGACGAAACTCCCGCCTTATGGCTCTGACAGAAGAGATCATTCTCCTCAGGTACCGTACATGAGGTACGGACACACAGCTGTGCTGCTTGACGATACTATCTACGTCTGGGGTGGGCGCAATGACACGGAGGGTGCTTGCAACGTGCTGTATGCCTTCGATGTCAGTAAGTACACTCGCAGGCCATTGACTCTATTGCTGTAGTTTCCCAAAGCATACATGCTGCACTAACCATGTCAGGGACAGCCTGGCACTGTGGGAGTCCCGTGGTGTCAGGGACAGGTTGGCACTGTGGGAGTCCCACCCTGTCAGGAACAGGTTGGCACTGTGGGTGTCCCGGGGTGTCAGGGACAGGTTGGCACTGTGGGAGTCCCGGGGTGTCAGGGACAGGTTGGCACTGTGGGAGTCCCGTGGTGTCAGGGACAGGTTGGCACTGTGGGAGTCCCGGGGTGTCAGGGACAGGTTGGCACTGTGGGAGTCCCGCACTGTCAGTGACAGGTTGGCACTGTGGGAGTCCCACCCTGTCAGGGACAGGTTGGCACTGTGGGAATCCCGGGGTGTCAGGGACAGGTTGGCACTGTGGGAGTCCAGCCCTGTCAGGGACAGGTTGGCACTGTGGGAGACCCACCCTGTCAGGGACAGGTTGGCACTGTGGGAGACCCGGGCTGTCAGGGACAGGTCTGGCACTGTGGGAGTCCCGCCCTGTCAGGGACAGGTTGGCACTGTGGGAGTCCCGGGGTGTCAGGGACAGGTTGGCACTGTGGGAGTCCCGGGGTGTCAGGGACAGGTTGGCACTGTGGGAGTCCCACCCTGTCAGGGACAGCCTGGCACTGTGGGAGTCCCGCCCTGTCAGGGACAGGTTGGCACTGTGGGAGTCCCGGGGTGTCAGGGACAGTTGGCACTGTGGGAGTCCCGCCCTGTCAGGGACAGGTTGGCACTGTGGGAGTCCCGGCCCTGTCAGGGACAGGTTGGCACTGTGGGAGTCCCGGGGTGTCAGGGACAGGTTGGCACTGTGGGAGTCCCGCCCTGTCAGGGACAGGTTGGCACTGTGGGAGTCCCGCCCTGTCAGGGACAGGTTGGCACTGTGGGAGTCCCGCCCTGTCAGGGACAGGTTGGCACTGTGGGAGTCCCGCCCTGTCAGGGACAGGTTGGCACTGTGGGAGTCCCGCCTGTCAGGGACAGGTTGGCACTGTGGGAGTCCCGCCCTGTCAGGGACAGGTTGGCACTGTGGGAGTCCCGCCCTGTCAGGGACAGGTTGGCACTGTGGGAGTCCCGGGGTGTCAGGGACAGGTTGGCACTGTGGGAGTCCCACCCTGTCAGGGACAGGTTGGCACTGTGGGAGTCCCGCCCTGTCAGGGACAGGTTGGCACTGTGGGAGTCCCCGGGTGTCAGGGACAGGTTGGCACTGTGGGAGTCCCACCCTGTCAGGGACAGGTTGGCACTGTGGGAGTCCCACCCCTGTCAGGGACAGGTTGGCACTGTGGGAGTCCCGGGGTGTCAGGGACAGGTTGGCACTGTGGGAGTCCCGGCCCTGTCAGGGACAGGTTGGCACTGTGGGAGTCCCGGGTGTCAGGGACAGGTTGGCACTGTGGGAGTCCCGGGGTGTCAGGGACAGGTTGGCACTGTGGGAGTCCCGGGTGTCAGGGACAGGTTGGCACTGTGGGAGTCCCGCCCTGTCAGGGACAGGTTGGCACTGTGGGAGTCCAGCCCTGTCAGGGACAGGTTGGCACTGTGGGAGTCCCGCCCTGTCAGGGACAGGTTGGCACTGTGGGAGTCCCGGGTGTCAGGGACAGGATTGGCACTGTGGGAGTCCCGGGGTGTCAGGGACAGGTTGGCACTGTGGGAGTCCCGCCCTGTCAGGGACAGGTTGGCACTGTGGGAGTCCCGGGTGTCAGGGACAGGTTGGCACTGTGGGAGTCCCGGGTGTCAGGGACAGGTTGGCACTGTGGGAGTCCCGGGGTGTCAGGGACAGGTTGGCACTGTGGGAGTCCCGCCCTGTCAGGGACAGGTTGGCACTGTGGGAGTCCCGGGGTGTCAGGGACAGGTTGGCACTGTGGGAGTCCCGGGGTGTCAGGGACAGGTTGGCACTGTGGGAGTCCCGCCCCGTCAGGGACAGGTTGGCACTGTGGGAGTCCCGGGGTGTCAGGGACAGCCTGGCACTGTGGGAGTCCCGGCCTGTCAGGGTCAGCCTGGCACTGTGGGAGTCCCGCCCTGTCAGGGACAGGTTGGCACTGTGGGAGTCCCGCCCTGTCAGGGACAGGTTGGCACTGTGGGAGTCCCACCCTGTCAGGGACAGGTTGGCACTGTGGGAGTCCCGCCCTGTCAGGGACAGGTTGGCACTGTGGGAGTCCCGCCCTGTCAGGGACAGGTTGGCACTGTGGGAGTCCCGGGGTGTCAGGGACAGGTTGGCACTGTGGGAGTCCCGCCCTGTCAGGGACAGGTTGGCACTGTGGGAGTCCCGGGGTGTCAGGGACAGGTTGGCACTGTGGGAGTCCCGCCCTGTCAGGGACAGGTTGGCACTGTGGGAGTCCCACCCTGTCAGGGACAGGTTGGCACTGTGGGAGTCCCACCCTGTCAGGGACAGGTTGGCACTGTGGGAGTCCCGGGGTGTCAGGGACAGGTTGGCACTGTGGGAGTCCCCGGCCTGTCAGGGACAGGTTGGCACTGTGGGAGTCCCGCCCTGTCAGGGACAGGTTGGCACTGTGGGAGTCCCGGGGTGTCAGGGACAGGTTGGCACTGTGGGAGTCCCGGGGTGTCAGGGACAGCCTGGCACTGTGGGAGTCCCGGCCTGTCAGGGTCAGCCTGGCACTGTGGGAGTCCCGCCCTGTCAGGGACAGGTTGGCACTGTGGGAGTCCCGCCCTGTCAGGGACAGGTTGGCACTGTGGGAGTCCCACCCTGTCAGGGACAGGTTGGCACTGTGGGAGTCCCACCCTGTCAGGGACAGGTTGGCACTGTGGGAGTCCCGCCCTGTCAGGGACAGGTTGGCACTGTGGGAGTCCCACCCTGTCAGGGACAGGTTGGCACTGTGGGAGTCCCACCCTGTCAGGGACAGGTTGGCACTGTGGGAGTCCCGGGGTGTCAGGGACAGGTTGGCACTGTGGGATTCCCGGGGTGTCAGGGACAGGTTGGCACTGTGGGAGTCCCGGGGTGTCAGGGACAGGTTTGGCACTGTGGGAGTCCCGGGGTGTCAGGGACAGGTTGGCACTGTGGGAGTCCCGGGGTGTCAGGGACAGGTTGGCACTGTGGGAGTCCCGCCCTGTCAGCGACACGTTGGCACTGTGGGAGTCCCGGGGTGTCAGGGACAGGTTGGCACTGTGGGAGTCCCACCCTGTCAGGGACAGGTTGGCACTGTGGGAGTCCCACCCCGTCAGGGACAGGTTGGCACTGTGGGAGTCCCACCCTGTCAGGGACAGGTTGGCACTGTGGGAGTCCCGGGGTGTCAGGGACAGGTTGGCACTGTGGGAGTCCCGCCCTGTCAGGGACAGGTTGGCACTGTGGGAGTCCCACCCTGTCAGGGACAGGTTGGCACTGTGGGAGTCCCGGGGTGTCAGGGACAGGTTGGCACTGTGGGAGTCCCGGGGTGTCAGGGACAGGTTGGCACTGTGGGAGTCCCGCCTTGTCAGGGACAGGTTGGCACTGTGGGAGTCCCGGGGTGTCAGGGACAGGTTGGCACTGTGGGAGTCCCGCCCTGTCAGGGACAGGTTGGCACTGTGGGAGTCCCGGGTGTCAGGGACAGGTTGGCACTGTGGGAGTCCCGCCCTGTCAGGGACAGGTTGGCACTGTGGGAGTCCCACCCTGTCAGGGACAGGTTGGCACTGTGGGAGCCCCGGGGTGTCAGGGACAGGTTGGCACTGTGGAAGTCCCGGGGTGTCAGGGACAGGTTGGCACTGTGGGAGTCCCGGGGTGTCAGGGACAGGTTGGCACTGTGGGAGTCCCGGGGTGTCAGGGACAGGTTGGCACTAGGGGAGTCCCGCCCTGTCAGGGACAGCCTGGCACTGTGGGAGTCCCACCCTGTCAGGGACAGGTTGGCACTGTGGGAGTCCCACCCTGTCAGGGACAGCCTGGCACTGTGGGAGTCCCGGGGTGTCATGGACAGGTTGGCACTGTGGGTGCCCCGCCCTGTCAGGGACAGGTTGGCACTGTGGGAGTCCCGGGGTGTCAGGGACAGGTTGGCACTGTGGGAGTCCCACCCTGTCAGGGACAGGTTGGCACTGTGGGAGACCCACCCTGTCAGGGACAGCCTGGCACTGTGGGAGTCCCACCCTGTCAGGGATAGGTTGGCACTGTGGGAGTCCCACCCTGTCAGGGATAGGTTGGCACTGTGGGAGTCCCACCCTGTCAGGGACAGGTTGGCACTGTGGGAGTCCCACCCCGTCAGGGACAGGTTGGCACTGTGGGAGTCCCGGGGTGTCAGGGACAGGTTGGCACTGTGGGAGTCCCGGGGTGTCATGGACAGGTTGGCACTGTGGGAGTCCCGCCCTGTCAGGGACAGGTTGGCACTGTGGGAGTCCCGCCCTGTCAGGGACAGGTTGGCACTGTGGGAGTCCCGGGGTGTCAGGGACAGGTTGGCACTGTGGGAGTCCCACCCTGTCAGGGACAGGTTGGCACTGTGGGAGTCCCGCCCTGTCAGGGACAGGTTGGCACTGTGGGAGTCCCGCCCTGTCAGGGACAGGTTGGCACTATGGGTGCCCCGCCCTGTCAGGGACAGGTTGGCACTGTGGGAGTCCCGCCCTGTCAGGGACAGGTTGGCACTGTGGGAGTCCCGGGGTGTCAGGGACAGGTTGGCACTGTGGGTGCCCCGCCCTGTCAGGGACAGGTTGGCACTGTGGGAGTCCCGCCCTGTCAGGGACAGGTTGGCACTGTGGGAGTCCCGCCCTGTCAGGGACAGGTTGGCACTGTGGGAGTCCCACCCTGTCAGGGACAGGTTGGCACTGTGGGAGTCCCGGGGTGTCAGGGACAGGTTGGCACTGTGGGAGTCCCGGGGTGTCAGGGACAGGTTGGCACTGTGGGAGTCCCGGGGTGTCAGGGACAGGTTGGCACTGTGGGAGTCCCGCCCTGTCAGGGACACGTTGGCACTGTGGGAGTCCCGGGGTGTCAGGGACAGGTTGGCACTGTGGGAGTCCCACCCTGTCAGGGACAGGTTGGCACTGTGGGAGTCCCACCCCGTCAGGGACAGGTTGGCACTGTGGGAGTCCCGGGGTGTCAGGGACAGGTTGGCACTGTGGGAGTCCCGCCCTGTCAGGGACAGGTTGGCACTGTGGGAGTCCCACCCTGTCAGGGATAGGTTGGCACTGTGGGAGTCCCGGGGTGTCAGGGACAGGTTGGCACTGTGGGAGTCCCGCCCTGTCAGGGACAGGTTGGCACTGTGGGAGTCCCGGGGTGTCAGGGACAGGTTGGCACTGTGGGAGTCCCGGGGTGTCAGGGACAGGTTGGCAGTGTGGGAGTCCCGGGGTGTCAGGGACAGGTTGGCACTGTGGGAGTCCCGCCCTGTCAGGGACAGGTTGGCACTGTGGGAGTCCCACCCTGTCAGGGATAGGTTGGCACTGTGGGAGTCCCACCCTGTCAGGGATAGGTTGGCACTGTGGGAGTCCCGGGGTGTCAGGGACAGGTTGGCACTGTGGGTGCCCCGCCCTGTCAGGGACAGGTTGGCACTGTGGGAGTCCCGCCCTGTCAGGGACAGGTTGGCACTGTGGGAGTCCCGGGGTGTCAGGGACAGGTTGGCACTGTGGGAGTCCCGCCCTGTCAGGGACAGGTTGGCACTGTGGGAGTCCCGCCCTGTCAGGGACAGGTTGGCACTGTGGGAGTCCCGGGGTGTCAGGGACAGGTTGGCACTGTGGGTGCCCCGCCCTGTCAGGGACAGGTTGGCACTGTGGGAGTCCCGCCCTGTCAGGGACAGGTTGGCACTGTGGGTGCCCCGCCCTGTCAGGGACAGGTTGGCACTGTGGGAGTCCCGCCCTGTCAGGGACAGGTTGGCACTGTGGGAGTCCCGCCCTGTCAGGGACAGGTTGGCACTGTGGGAGTCCCGGGGTGTCAGGAACAGATTGGCACTGTGGGAGTCCCGGGGTGTCAGGGACAGGTTGGCACTGTGGGAGTCCCGCCCTGTCAGGGACAGGTTGGCACTGTGGGAGTCCCGGGTGTCAGGGACAGGTTGGCACTGTGGGTGCCCCGCCCTGTCAGGGACAGGTTGGCACTGTGGGAGTCCCGGGGTGTCAGGGACAGGTTGGCACTGTGGGAGTCCCGCCCTGTCAGGGACAGGTTGGCACTGTGGGAGTCCCGTGGTGTCAGGGACAGCCTGGCACTGTGGGAGTCCCACCCTGTCAGGGACAGGTTGGCACTGTGGGAGTCCCGGGCTGTCAGGGACAGGTTGGCACTGTGGGAGTCCCGGGGTGTCAGGGACAGGTTGGCACTGTGGGAGTCCCGGGGTGTCAGGGACAGGTTGGCACTGTGGGAGTCCCGGGGTGTCAGGGACAGGTTGGCACTGTGGGAGTCCCGCCCTGTCAGGGACAGGTTGGCACTGTGGGAGTCCCGGGGTGTCAGGGACAGGTTGGCACTGTGGGAGTCCCGCCCTGTCAGGGACAGGTTGGCACTGTGGGACTCCCGCCCTGTCAGGGACAGGTTGGCACTGTGGGACTCCCGCCCTGTCAGGGACAGGTTGGCACTGTGGGAGTCCCGGGGTGTCAGGGACAGGTTGGCACTGTGGGAGTCCCACCCTGTCAGGGACAGGTTGGCACTGTGGGAGTCCCGGGGTGTCAGGGACAGGTTGGCACTGTGGAAGTCCCGGCGTGTCAGGGACAGGTTGGCACTGTGGGAGTCCCACCCTGTCAGGGACAGGTTGGCACTGTGGGAGTCCCGGGGTGTCAGGGACAGGTTGGCACTGTGGGAGTCCCGGGGTGTCAGGGACAGGTTGGCACTGTGGGAGTCCCGGGGTGTCAGGGACAGGTTGGCACTGTGGGAGTCCCGCCCTGTCAGGGACAGGTTGGCACTGTGGGTGCCCCGCCCTGTCAGGGACAGGTTGGCACTGTGGGAGTCCCGCCCTGTCAGGGACAGGTTGGCACTGTGGGAGTCCCACCCTGTCAGGGACAGGTTGGCACTGTGGGAGTCCCGCCCTGTCAGGGACAGCCTGGCACTGTGGGAGTCCCGGGGTGTCAGGGACAGGTTGGCACTGTGGGAGTCCCGCCCTGTCAGGGACAGGTTGGCACTGTGGGAGTCCCGGGGTGTCAGGGACAGGTTGGCACTGTGGGATACCCACCCTGTCAGGGACAGGTTGGCACTGTGGGAGTCCCACCCTGTCAGGGACAGGTTGGCACTGTGGGAGTCCCGGGGTGTCAGGGACAGCCTGGCACTGTGGGAGTCCCGGGGTGTCAGGGACAGGTTGGCACTGTGGGAGTCCCGGGGTGTCAGGGACAGCCTGGCACTGTGGGAGTCCCGGGGTGTCAGGGACAGGTTGGCACTGTGGGAGTCCCGGGGCGTCAGGGACAGGTTGGCACTGTGGGAGTCCCGGGGTGTCAGGGACAGGTTGGCACTGTGGGAGTCCCGGGGTGTCAGGGTCAGGTTGGCACTGTGGGAGTCCCGCCCTGTCAGTGACAGGTTGGCACTGTGGGAGTCCCACCCTGTCTTATTCCCCCCCTCCCTATGCACAGCCCCCGTTCCCTCCCCCTCCCTGTGCACAGCCCCCGTTCCCTCCCCCTCCCTGTTCACAGCCCCTGACCCCCCTCCCTGTACAGCACCTCGTCCAGTCTGGTATTCCCAGAGTGCAGCAGTGGAGTATCAGCTGAGATCCAAGTCTGAGGAACCGAGCTGGGCCATTCTGAAAGGCTCTGTGTAAAATGTCCTCCTTGCTTTGTGATACGCGACATTCTGATTCAGAAGCTGAAGTGCCGGGTAACATGATTCCAAATAATAGTGATGCCCCGCGTTGTTGAATGAGGGGTGTGTGGGTTTGCTGTTGATCAGGTCCTCCTTTCTCACCCTTTTGATTCAATCTGCAGACACTCACAACTGGTCGACTCCGAAGGTTCACGGCTCGATTCCCGGTGCCCGGGATGGACACTCCGCCTGTGCGCTCGGGAAATGCCTGTTCATCTTTGGGGGATATGAGCAGCTGGTAAGAAACGTCACAGCAGAGATTTATAGCACAGAAGGAGGCCATTCCGCCCATCGGGCCTTCTGCAGCCCTTTGATAGAGCGGTCCGATGAGTCCGTCTCCACTGCTCTTTCCAGAGCCTTCGCTAATTTCACCTCTTCAGCTGCTTCTCTAGTTTCTCGTGAGTCGACCTTATTTTCCCTTTCAGACAATTCATCCCCGATTTAAGCAAGCTTCCTCGTGTCACATCCTGTTCCCTGCACACCACCTCAAACCTGTGTCCTCTGCCCTCCGAGCCTGCAGACAGTGGAAACAGTTCCTCCTCATTTCCTCTATCAGATCAGCCCTGAACCTTCTGTGCTCTATGGAGAGCAACCCTGTCTCCTCTTCTCACTCCACATAACCGAGGTCCTGCCTCCATTTTGAGTAAACCTCCTCCATGTTCCCTCCAGGCATTGACATCCTTTCAAACAGAATTAGACACATTACGTCAGTTGAGGTCTAACCAGTCATTTGCAACGGCTTCGCGTGGCATCTATATTCTTGTAACTGGTGCCTCTATTTAATGGTCAAGTACCCTGTATACTTTTTAACAGCTTCATCTAGTTGTCCGTGTAACAGCTTCATCTACTTGTAGGGTTGTACTGTCAAGTACCCTGGAATGAACAGCTTGTTGTATGAGGAACGGTTGAGGACTCTGGGTCTGTGCTCGTTGGAGTTTAGAAGGATGAGGGGGGATCTTATTGAAACTTACAGGATACTGCGAGGCCTGGATAGAGTGGACGTGGAGAGGATGTTTCCACTTGTCAGAAAAACTAGAAGCAGAGGACACCATCTCAGACTAAAGGGACGATCCTTTAAAACAGAGATGATGAGGAATTTCTTCAGCCAGAGGGTGGTGAATCTGTGGAACTCTTTGCCGCAGAAGGCTGTGGAGGCCAAATCACCGAGTGTCTTTAAGACAGAGATAGATAGGTTCTTGATTAATAAGGTGATCAGGGGTTATGGGGAGAAGGCAGGAGAATGGGGATGAGAAACATATCAGCCATGATTGAATGGGGGAGCAGACTCGATGGGCCGAGTGGCCTAATTCTGCTCCTATGTCTTATGGTTTTTTGGTCCTACCACCTTCAAATCCTTGTATTTGCCGATGGTAAATGTAGAACATAGAAAAATACAGCACAGAACAGGCCCTTCGACCCACGATCTTGTGCTGAACATTTGTCCTAGATTAAGAACAAATTAATCTACACCCCATTATTCTACCATAATCCATGTACCTATCCAATAGCCACTTGAAGGTCCCTAATGTTTCCGACCCAACTACTTCCACAGGCAGTGCATTCCATACCCCCACTACTCTCTGGGTAAAGAACCTACCTCTGACATCCCCCCTATATCTTCCACCATTCACCTTCAATTTATGTCCCTTTGTAATGGTTTGTTCCACCCGGGGAAAAAGTCTCTGACTGTCTACTCTATCTATTCCCCTGATCATCTTATAAACCTCTATCAAGTCGCCCCTCATCCTTCTCCGCTCTAATGAGAAAAGGCCTAGCACCCTCAACCTTTCCTCGTAAGACCTACTCTCCATTCCAGGCAACATCCTGGTGAATCTCCTTTGCAGCTTTTCCAAAGCTTCCACATCCTTCCCAAAATGAGGCGACCAGAACTGCACACAGTACTCCAAATGTGGCCTGACCAAGGTTCTGTACAGCTGCATCATCACCTCACGGCTCTTAAATTCAATCCCTCTGCTAATGAACGCTAGCACACCATAGGCCTTCTTCACAGCTCTAACCACTTAAGTGGCAACTTGCAAAGATTTATGAACATAGACCCCAAGATCTCTCTGCTCCTCCACATTGCCAAGAACCCTACCGTTAACCCTCTATTCCGCATTCATATTTGTTCTTCCAAAATGGCCAACCTCACACTTTTCAGGGTTAAACTCCATCTGCCACTTCTCAGCCCAGCTCTGCATCCGATCTATGTCTCTTTGAAGCCGACAACAGCCCTCCTCAATATCCACAACTCCACCAATCTTTATCATCTGCAAATTTACTGACCCACCCTTCAACTCCCTCATCCAAGTCATTGATGAAAATCACAAACAGCAGAGGACCCAGAACTGATCCCTGCGGTATGCCACTGGTAACTGGGCTCCAGGCTGAATATTTGCCATCCACCACCACTCTCTGACGTCTATCGATTAGCCAGTTCGTTATCCAACTGGCCAAATTTCCCACTATCCCATGCCTCCTTACTTTCTGCATAAGCCTACCATGGGGAACCTTATCAAATGCCTTACTGAAATCCATGTACACCACATCTACTGATTTACTTTCATCCACTTGCTTGGTCACCTCCTCAAAGAATTCAATAAGACTTGTAAGGCAAGACCTACCCTTCACAAATCCGTACTGACTATCCCTAATCAAGCAATGCCTTTCCAGATGCTCAGAAATAATATCCCTCAGTACCCTTTCCATTACTTTGCCTACCACCGAAGTAAGACTAACTGGCCTGTAATTCCCAGGGTTATCCCTATTCCCTTTTTGGAACAGGGGGACGACATTCACCACTCTCCAATCCCCTGGTCCCACCCCTGTTGACAGCGAGGATGAAAAGATCATTGCCAACGGCTCTGCAGTTTCATCTCTTGCTTCCCATAAAACCCTTGGATATATCCCGTCAGGCCCGGGGAACTTGTCTATCCTCATGTTTTTCAAAATGCCCAACACATCTTCCTTCCTAACAAGTATCTCCTTGAGCTTACCAGTCTGTTTCACACTGTCCTCTCCAACAATATGGCCCCTCTCATTCGTAAATACTGAAGAAAAGTACTCATTCAAGACCTCTCCTATCTCCACAGACTCAATACACAATCTCCCGCTACTGTCCTTGATCGGACCTACCCTCGCTCTAGTCATTCTCATATTTCTCACATATGTGTAAAAGGCCTTGGGGTTTTCCTTGATCCTACCCGCCAAAGATTTTTGATGCCTTCTCTTAGCTCTCCTAATCCCTTTCTTCAGTTCCCTCCTGGCTATCTTGTATCCCTCCAGCGCCCTGTCTGAACCTTGTTTCCTCAGCCTTACATAAGTATCATTCTTCCTCTTAACAAGACATTCAACCTCTCTTGTCAACCATGGTTCCCTCACTCGACCATCTCTTCCCTGCCTGACAGGGACATACATATCAAAGACACGCTGTACCTGTTCCTTGAACAATTCCACATTTCACTTGTGTCCTACCCTGGCAGCCTATGTTCCCAACTTATGCACTTCAGTTCTTGTCTGACAGCATCATATTTACCCTTCCCCCAATTGTAAACCTTTCCCTGTTGCACGCACCTATCCCTCTCCATTACTAAGTGAAAGTCACAGAATTGTGGTCATTATCTCCAAATGCACCCCCACTAACAAATCTATCACTTGCCCTGGTTCATTACCAAGTACCAAATCCAATATGGCCTCCCCTCTGGTCGGACAATCTACATACTGTGTTAGAAAAGCTTCCTGGACACACTGCACAAACACCACCCCATCCAAACTATTTGATCCAAAGAGTTTCCACTCAATGTTTGGGAAGTTGAAGTCACCCAAGACTACTACCCTGTGACTTCTGCACCTTTCCAAAATCTGTTTCCCAATCTGTTCCTCCACATCTCTGCTGCTATTGGGGGGCCTATAGAAACCTCCCAACAAGGTGACTGCTCCTTTCCTATTTCTGACTTCAACCCATATTACCTCAGTAGGCAGATCCTCCTCGAACTGCCTTTCTGCAGCTGTTATACCATCTCTAATTAATAATGCAACCCCACCACCTCTTTTACCACCTTTCCTAATCTTATTGAAACATCTGCAATAGGGGCTGGTTTAGCACACTGGGCTAAATCACTGGCTTTTAAAGCAGACCAAGGCAGGCGAGCAGCACGGTTCAATTCCCATACCAGCCTCCCCGAACAGGCGCCGGAATGTGGCGACTAGGGGCTTTCCACAGTAACTTCATTTGAAGCCTACTCGTGACAATAAGCGATTTTCATTTCATTTCATACAACTAGGAACCTCCAACAACCATTTGTGCCCCTCTTCTATCCAAGTTTCCGTGATGGCCACCACATCGTAGTCCCAAGTACCGATCCATGCCTTAAGCTCACCCACCTTATTCGTGATGCTTCTTGCGTTGAAGTATATACACTTCAACCCATCTCCGTGCCTGCAAGTACTCTCCTTTGTCAGTGTTGCCTTCCCCACTGCCTCACTACACACTTTGACATCCTGAACAAGGAGCCCGAAGCTGGAACTCTGATTGTAGCTGCCAAATCCAGCTTCCTGTGGGGTGTGTTAGAATCGTTCTTGGCTTGCTATTATCACTTGTGGACACTAAAGACAGCAATACATCTGACAGGTCCACATTTCTTTACTGCTTCAGAACATACACCCTGAAGAAAGATGAGGTCTGACAGGCAGATTTCAGGGAACCCGGAGAGGAATTGAAAAGTAAGACTTCGAAGTCAACGGGGCCGATGTGGAGATGGTCGACAGCTTCAAATTCCTGGGTGTGGACTTCACCAATAATCTGTCCTGGTCCACCCACGTCCAAGCTACCACCAAGAAAACACAACAGCACCTATACTTCCTCAGGAAACTAAGGAAATTCGGCATGTCCACATTAACTCTTAGTAACTTTTACAGATGCACCATAGAAAGCATCCTATCGGGCTGCATCACAGCCTGGTATGGCAACTGCTCGGCCCAGGTCCGCAAGAAACTTCAGAGAGTCGTGAACACAGCCCAATCCAACACACGAACCTGCCTCCCATCCATTGACTCCATCTGCACCTCCCGCTGCCTGGGGAAAGCGGGCAGCATAATCGAAGACCCTCCCACCTGGCTTATTCACTCTTCCAACTTCTTCCATCGGGCAGGAGATACAGAAGCCTAAGAACACGCACGAACAGACTCAAAAACAGCTTCTTCTCCGTTGTCACCAGACTCCTGAATGACTCTCTTATGGACTGATCTGATCTCTTCACAAATCTTCTCTACTGAGTAGGACTACACCCCTGTATGCTTGACCTTGTCTATGTCTAGGGCGGCACGGTAGCACAGTGGTTAGCTCTGTGGCTTTACAGCGCCAGGGTCCCAGGTTCGATTCCCGGCTTGGGTCATTGTCTGTGCGGAGTCTGCATGTTCTCCCCGTGTCTGCGTGGGTTTCCTCCGGGTGCTCCGGTTTCCTCCCACAAGTCCCGAAAGACGTGCTTGTTAGGTGAATTGGATATTCTGAATTCTCCCTCAGTGACCCGAACAGACGCAGGCTTTTCACCGTAACTTCATTGCAGTAAGCCTACCTGTGACAACAATAAAAATTATTATTGTGTCTATTTATTTACATTGTGCATTTATGTATGTCCTATGTTTTTTCATGTATGGAACGATCGTGCGCAGAACAATACTTTTTACTGTACCTTGCCACACGTAGACAATAAACAAATCCAAGTTGGCAATCTGTGAGCTGCCCACACGCCACACACACAGAAATGGGCGCAGGTAGAGCCACCGCAAGGTGGTGCAGGAGGTAAGGCTTCACATTCCTGGGGACCACATGTGGGGATTTGAGATCTATCCCAGCCAGGTGAGTGGCATCTCACAGCGATCAATATTGGGTGGGGGGGGGAGGGACCAGTGCCATTGTTCAGCTCAGCACCTAATCACACCAGCCTGGAGTGCTTTGCAACATTATCTTTATAACTGAACTGCAGACAGCAAACTGCTTCCATTCTGATCATGCCTTCATCGCGAACTCCACTGAATTGCTTTACCTGCAAAATGACCGTAGTTCCACCCAGTAATGACATCAGCTGACCAAGCTGAACTCTAATTAACTCCACAGGGAATCCCCTTAATCCAAACAACACTACATTAGCCCAAAGGTTTACGATGCCTTAATTGCACCCTTTTTAAAAAATATTTTTTATTGAAAAATTTTGAATTTACACAACATCAAACCATACTAAAATACCAACGATAACAGTAATAACAACAATCATAAACCTTCGCCCCTCCTCAATGAACAACCCAACATATTAACAACTTAAGTTAACCCAGTGTTAAGTTACATAACCGTAGCAAAAAAAATAGCTGCTGCTATTGACCAAGATACCTATCTTTGAGCCAGGAAGTCCAGAAAAGGCTGCCACCGTTTATAGAACCCTTGTATTGATCCTCTCAGGGCAAATTTAACCCTTTCCAATTTTATAAATCCCGCCATGTCATTGACCCAGGTCTCCACACTTGGGGGCCTCGCATCCTTCTACTGTAGCAAGATCCTCCACCGGGCTACTAGGGACGCAAAGGCCAGCACACCGGCCTCTTTCGCCTCCTGCACTCCCGGCTCCACCCCAACCCCAAACATCGCGAGTCCCCACCCTGGTTTGACCCTGGATCCAACCACCCTCGTCACCGTCCCCGCCACCCCCTTCCAGAATTCTTCCAGTGCTGGGCATGCCCAGAACATATGGGCGTGGTTCGCTGGACTCCCCGAACATCTGGTGCACCTGTCCTCACCCCCAAAGAACCTACTCATCCTAGTCCCGGACATGTGGGCCCGGTGCAGCACCTTGAATTGGATGAGACTAAGCCTCGCACATGAGGAGGAAGAGTTGACTCTCTCCAAGGCATCCGCCCAAGTCCCGTCCTCTATCTGCTCCCCGAGTTCCTCCTCCCATTTAGCCTTCAGCTCCTCCACTGACGACTCCTCCACCTCCTACAGAACCTTATAGATGTCAGACACCTTCCCCTCTCCTACCCACACCCCCGAAAGCACTCTGTCCATCGTCCCCCGCGAGGGCAACAAAGGGAATCCCTCTACCTGTCGCCTAGCAAACGCCTTTACCTGCAAGTATCTGAACATGTTCCCTTGGGGAAGGCAAATTTATCTTCCAGTTCCCCCAGGCCCACAAACCTCCCGCCAATAAACAGGTCCCTCAATTTACTGATGCCCACCCTTTGCCACCCCCTAAATCCCCCATCCTTGTTCCCCGGATGAACCGATGATTGCCACCCAGTGGAGACTCCATCGAGCCCCCTGTTTACCCCCTATGCCGTCTCCACTGTCCCCAGATTCTTAGGGTCGCCGCCACCACCGGGCTCGTGGTAAACCTCTTAGGGGAGAGCGGCAGCGGCGCCGTTACCATGGCACCCAGGCTCGTACCTCTATATGACGCCATCTCCATTCTTTTCCACGCCGCCCCTCCCCCCTCCATCACCCATTTACGCACCATTGACACATTGGCCGCCCAATAGTACCCCAAAAGGTTGGGCAGCGCCAGCCCGCCTCTATCCCTCCCTCGCTCCAGGAAAACCCTCTTCACTCTCGGAGTCCCATGTGCCCACACAAAGCTCAAAATACTGCTAGTCACTCTCCTAAAGAAGGCCCTGGGGATAAAGATGGGCAGGCACTGAAAGAGGAACAAGAACCTCGGAAGCACCGTCATTTTGACGGACTGCACCCTCCCCGCCAACGACAATGGCAGCATGTCCCACCTCTTGAACTCCTCCTCCATCTGATCTACACGTCTGGTGAAATTATGCTTGTGAAGAGTCCCCCAGTCCCTGGCCACCTGCACCCCCAGGTACCTAAAGCTCTCCCCTGCCCGCCTAAGCGGGAGCCTACCAATTCCTTCCTCCTGGTCTCCAAGGTGCACCACAAACACCTCACTCTTACCTAAATTTAGTTTATAACCTGAAAAGGTCCCAAACTCAGCTAGCAGCTCCATCACCCCGGCATCCCTCCCACCGGGTCTGCCACATACAGTAACAGGTCGTCGGCATACAACGACACCCTATGTTCCTCCCCACCTCGCACCAAGCCTCTCCACCTCTCTGAATCCCTCAACGCCATCGCCAGCGGCTCGATTGCCAATGCAAACAACAAGGGGGACAGGGGGCAACCCTGCCTGGTCCCTCGGTAAAGCTGGAAGTACTCCGACCTCCTCCCATTCGTGGCCACACACGCCATCGGGGCCTCATATAGCAGCCTTACCCATCTAATAAACCCTTCACCAAATCCAAACCTCCCCAACACCTCCCATAAGTACCCCCACTCCACTCTATCGAAGGCCTTCTCCGCATCCAGCGCCACCACTGTCTCTGCCTCCCCCTCAATCGCCGGCATCATGATGACATTCAACAATCTCCGCACATTCGTGTTCAGCTGCCTTCCCTTCACAAAACCTGTCTGGTCCTCGTGTACAACCCCTGGCACACAGTCCTCTATCCTGGTGGCCAGGATTCTTGCCAGCACCTTGGCATCCACGTTGAGGAGAGATATGGGCCTGTATGAACCACACTGCTGTGGGTCCTTGTCCCTCTTTAAAATTAACGAGATCAGCGCCCGCAACATCGTCGGGGGCAAAGTCCCCCCTTCCCACGCTTCATTAAGTGTCCGCACCAGTAAGGGGCCCACTAGGTCCACAAACTTTTT
>NC_052151.1:1702066-1729937 GCF_902713615.1 Scyliorhinus canicula | reverse complement strand
GAGTGAGGATTGAGGAGTGAGGATTGTGTGAGTGAGTGAGGATTGTGAGTGAGGATAGTGAGTGAGTGAGGATTGTGTGAGTGAGGATTGTGTGAGTGAGGATTGTGTGTGAGGATTGAGTGAGTGAGGATTGAGTGAGTGAGGATTGTGTGTGTGAGTGAGGATTGAGTGAGTGAGGATTGAGTGAGTGAGGATTGTGTGTGAGTGAGGATTGTGAGTGAGTGAGGATTGAGTGTTGCCGAGCTGTCTCAGGATGTTGTACGCCTGACATCTGGTGGTATTCAGCAGAACTGCAGGGGGATTGGTTCCAGCTGGTCTCCTCCAGCAGGGAAAGGAAGAGATTGTGCCAAGCTCCCTGATCTCTAACAAGGCTGAAGCAGCTTTCCAGTCAGACACTGATGTGTCCTCTTCAGGGAGAGGTCAGGCAGTCTCTCTTTCCCTGTGAGCCTCCTCTCCTGTCGGTCTCTCTCTCTCTCTCCACTCCAGTCCATGTCAACTCTCCCCCATGCAGAATATTGCCACAATGGGGTCTATTGTGGAGCATTCTGACTTGCAGGAGTGATGGGAGGAGGGGCAGTGTGCTTCTCCTGCTCTCGCCTGTCCAATGTGAAGATGCCCAGGGACTGAGCTCGTACCCAGGTGTATGGCACCTGCCATTTTGGAGATCAGCACTCCACGATAGGCAGCTGGCGACCAGAATGCTGGTAACACAATCTGCCGTCAGCAAGCTCCTCGAATCTCTCTCACACCCCTCCTGCCACCCACCGATTCTGCCCCATCTCTCCCCGCTCTCAGCCACAGCCAATCCACAACGGCTCTGTCACGAGACAACGATCCTGGAACCAATCACTTGGAGGCAAAAGTTCAAACTGGTGAATTTAAATTTGGTTAATGAAATAAACCTGGCTGAGGTCCCAGGTTCGATCCCGGCCCTGCATCACTGTCCGTGTGGAGTTTGCACGTTCTCTCCGTGTCTGCGTGGGTCTCACCCCCACAACCCAAGATGTGCCAGGGAGATGGATTGGCCACGCTAAATTGCCCCTTAAACAGAATGAAATACATCTCGAATCATAGAATTTACAGCTCAGGAGACCATTCGGCCCATCGAGTCTGCACCAGCCCTTAGAAAGAGCACCCCACTTAAGCTCACACCTCTACCATATCCCCATAACCCCACCTAACCTTTTTGGACACTATGAGCAATTTATCATGGCCAATCCACCTAACCTGCACGTCTTTCGGGACTTGTGGGAGGAAACCGGAGCATCCGGAGGAAACCCACGCAGACACGGGGAGAACGTGCAGACACCGCGCAGTCACCCGAGGCCGGAATTGAACCCGGGACCCTGGCGCTGTGAGGCAACTGTGCTAACCTGGCTCCCTGTGCTGTGGGGCAGCAGTGCTAACCCGGCTCCCTGTGCTGTGGGGCAGCAGTGCTAACCACTACGCCACGCCAAATAAAAGCTCGTATAATTAATGTGACCAGAAAGAAGCAACTGGTTCGCTAATGTCCTTTCGGAAAGTGAATGTGCCATCCTGACCCAGTCTGGCCTATCCCACAGCAATGTGCCTCTGAAATGAGCAAGCAGGACACTCAGTAAGGGGAATCAGTCATAAATGTTGACCTTGTCAGAGAATAAAGGATATGTCGCCCACTACATCCCTCCCAAGGAGGCTAGAGATATTTCCGCGACCTGTCTTTCAGCACTCTTGTTCAACTGCTATAATTAGAGGCTGCAGCGAGACTTCATAAGGGCCTTGGGTATAAATAGTCCGCTCTCTGCGAGCTGCCCATTTCTGGAGAGCTTCAATCAGTTCAGCACACTCTCTGAATGGGTTGGTTGGGGGCCCACAAATTGGATCAGCCCCATTTGACAGCAGCGTATAAACCACCCAATGAAAATCCCAAATATCAATCAAGGTATTCAAAGGCAACTACATTCTCTGAAATGGAAGAATGTACAGAGTTAGAGGGTGGACAGGGGAACGAGGCACACTGCTCAGAGAGACAGCACAGATATACAAAGAACAATATAGCACAGGAACAGGCCCTTCGGCCCTGCAAGCCTGTACCGGTCATGATACCAACCTTGGCCCAAACCCTCAGCCCTTCCTTGTGCCGTATCCCTCTATACCCATCCTATCCATGTGTTTGTCAAGATGCCTTTTGAACGGCGTTAATGTGTCTGCTTCCACAACCTCTCCTGGCAACGCGTTCCAGGCACTCACCACCCTCTGGGTAAAAACCCTGCCTCACACATCTCCTCTAAACTTTGCCCCACGGACCTTAAACCTATGTCCCCTGGTGACTGACCCCTCCACCCTGGGAAAGAGTGCCTGCCCATCCACTCTGTCCATGCCCCTCATAATCTTGTAGACCTCTATCAGGTCACCCCTCAACCTCCGTCTTCCTAATGAAAACAGTCTGAGTCTATTCAGCCTCTCTGCATAGCTAACACCCCCCAGACCAGGCAACATCCTGGTAAACCTTCTCTGCACCCTCTCCAAAGCCTCTACATCCTTCTGGGAGTGTGGCAACCAGAATTGTGCGCAATATTCCAAGTGCAGCCTTACCAAGGTTCTATACAACTGTAGCATGACTTGCCAGTTTTTATACTCGATGCCCTGTCCAATGAAGGCAACCATTCCGTCTGCTTTCTTGACTACCTTGTCCACTTGTGTTTCCACCTTCAAAGATCTGTGGACCTGCACGTCCAGATCTCTCTGACTTTCTATATTCCTCAGAGTTTTGCCCATTTACGGTATCTTTCCTCTCTATGTCAGACCTCCCAAAATGCATTACCTCACATTTGTCCGGACTAAACTCCATTTGCCATTCCAGGATGAATAACCTCCTCTACACTGTAACAATTCTGTCATTCAGAGAAAAGACTTGCACAAATGTATTGAGGGTGCAGGTATAAAGCTGAGCCAGACCCATTTTTGCAACACCACAAAGCAGCAGTTTACATACCCTCAGCAAACAAGTCAATTCCCCTTTTAGTGAGGAAACGCTATCCCCACATTGCTCACCCAGAAATACCTGTTTGACCTACCACATACTGCAAATCAGTACATACTCTGCTTGATATCTGGTGAGATTTCATTAGCAAATCTATGAGTGGGATGTTATTAAAGAGCAAAGTGTCAGATGTGTGCAATGCCCAAATAGAATGGATCGGGACGAAGACACTTAACTGTGGAGAGATGATGCTGAAGGCATTAAATATCAAATCTGATCCACATTTAGGATCCTTACCATAAGACTTAGGAGCAGAATTAGGCCACTCGGCCCATCGAGTCCACTCTGCCATTCAATCATGGCTATTATTTTCTCATCCCCATTCTCCTGCCTTCTCCCCATAAACCCTGATCCCCTTATTAATCAAGAACCAATCTATCTCTGTCTTAAAGACACTCAGTGATTTGGCCTCCACAGCCTTCTGTGGCAAAGAGTTCCACAGATTCACCACCCTCTGGCTGAAGAAATTCCTCCTCTTCTCTGTTTTAAAGGATCATCCCTTTAGTCTGAGATGGTGTCCTCTGCTTCTAGTTTTTGCGACAAGTGGAAACATCCTCTCCACGTCCGCTCTATCCAGGCCTTGCAGTATCCTGTAAGTTTCAATAAGATCCCCCCTCATCCTTCTAAACTCCCAACGAGTACAGACCCAGGGTCCTCAACCGTTCCTCATACGACAAGTTCTTCATTCCAGGAATCGTTCTTGTGAACCTCCTCTGGACCCTTTCCAAGGCCAGCACATCCTTCCTTAGATACGGGTCCCAAAACTGCTCACAATACTCCAAATGGGGTCTGACCAGAGCCTTATACAGCCTCAGAAGTACATCCCTGGTCTTGTATTCTAACCCTCTTGACATGAATGCTAACATTGCATTTGCCTTCCTGACTGCCGACTGAACCTGCCCATTAACTGTAAGAGAATCATGAACAAGGACTCCCAAGTCCCTTTGTGCTTCTGATTTCCGAAGCATTTCCCCATTTAGAAAATAGTCTGTGCCTCCATTCCTCCTTCCAAAGTGCATAACCTCACACTTTTCCACATTGTATTCCATCTGCCACTTCATTGCCCACTCTCCTAGCTTGTCCAAGTCCTTCTGCAGCCCCCTTGCTTCCTCAATACGACCTGTCCCTCTACAGATCTTTGTATCATCTGCAAACTTAGCAACAATGCCTTCAGTTCCTTCTTCCAGATCAATAATGTATATTGTGAAAAGTTGTGGTCCCAGCACAAACCCCTGAGGCACACCACTAGTCACCGGCTGCCATCCTGAAAAAGACGCCTTTATCCCCACTCTCTGCCTTCTGCCAGTCAGCCAATCCTCTATCCATGCCAGGATCTTACCCTTATCACCATGGGCTCTTACCTTATTTAACAATCTCCTTTGCGCCACCTTGTCAAAGTCAGGCTAACCGGCCTATAATTTCCCGTCTTCTCCCTCCCTTCTTAAACAGCGGTGTTACATTAGCCACTTTCCAATGTTGCCATGGTAGTGGTGGCTCACGGGCGTACATCAAATACCAAAGAAAATAATTCTGACAGTTTTAAAATGTTTTGGCTGGTTTTAAAATTCTTTCATGTGATGTGGGCGTCGCTGGGCTGGGCCAGCATTTGTTGCCCATCCCTAATTGCCCTTCAACTGAGCGTCTGGATGGGCAGCTGCTCGGAATACCCCACTTCACAACTAATTGGGGAATGATGGGTTGTCATCACTGTGGCATTGTGGGAAACATGGCGGCCATTTGCACACAGCAAGAGTCCACATTTCAATACCATCAATGGCGAGTAAAAGCAAAGTTAATTGAAGAATAATTAGCCAGCAACGGACTGAGAACTCTCCACCTGAACGGCAAGATGGTGCCCCAAGATCTTTAATGCCCTCCACGCAGGATACACGGTTAATGCCTCCTGTAAAAGGCGAAAAGTGCAAATCCAGCTGTGCAGCACTCCCTCAGTACTGACCCTCTGACAGTGCGGCACTCCCTCAGTACTGACCCTCTGACAGTGCAGCACTCCCTCAGTACTGACCCTCTGACAGTGCGGCACTCCCTCAGTACTGACCCTCTGACAGTGCAGCACTCCCTCAGTACTGACCCTCTGACAGTGCAGCACTCCCTCAGTACTGACCCTCTGACAGTGCAGCACTCCCTCAGTACTGACCCTCTGACAGTGCAGCACTCCCTCAGTACTGACCCTCTGACAGTGCAGCACTCCCTCAGTACTGACCCTCTGACAGTGCAGCACTCCCTCAGTACTGACCCTCTGACAGTGCAGCACTCCCTCAGTACTGACCCTCTGACAGTGTGGCACTCCCTCAGTACTGACCCTCTGACAGTGCGGCTCTCCCTCAGTACTGACCCTCTGACAGTGCAGCACTCCCTCAGTACTGACCCTCTGACAGTGCGGCACTCCCTCAGTACTGACCCTCTGACAGTGCAGCACTCCCTCAGTACTGACCCTCTGACAGTGCAGCACTCCCTCAGTACTGACCCTCTGACAGTGCGGCGCTCCCTCAGTACTGACCCTCTGACAGTGCAGCACTCCCTCAGTACTGACCCCCTGACAGTGCAGCACTCCCTCAGTACTGACCCTCTGACAGTGCAGCACTCCCTCAGTACTGACCCTCTGACAGTGCAGCACTCCCTCAGTACTGACCCTCTGACAGTGCAGCACTCCCTCAGTACTGACCCGCTGACAGTGCAGCACTCCCTCAGTACTGACCCTCTGACAGTGCAGCACTCCCTCAGTACTGACCCTCTGACAGTGTGGCACTCCCTCAGTACTGACCCTCTGACAGTGCAGCACTCCCTCATACTGACCCTCTGACAGTGCAGCACTCCCTCAGTACTGACCCTCTGACAGTGCGGCTCTCCCTCAGTACTGACCCTCTGACAGTGCAGCACTCCCTCAGTACTGACCCTCTGACAGTGCGGCACTCCCTCAGTACTGACCCTCTGACAGTGCAGCACTCCCTCAGCACTGACCCTCTGACAGTGCAGCACTCCCTCAGTACTGACCCTCTGACTGTGCAGCACTCCCTCAGTACTGAACCTCTGACAGTGCGGCACTTCCTCAGTACTGACCCTCTGACAGTGCGGGGCTCCCTCAGTACTGACCCTCTGACAGTGCGGCACTCCCTCAGTACTGACCCTCTGACAGTGCGGGGCTCCCTCAGTACTGACCCTCTGACAGTGCGGCACTCCCTCAGTACTGACCCTCTGACAGTGCAGTGCTCCCTCAGTACTGACCCTCTGACAGTGCAGCACTCCCTCAGTACTGACCCTCTGACAATGCAGCACTCCCTCAGTACTGACCCTCTGACAGTGCAGCGCTCCATCAGTACTGACCCTCTGACAGTGCAGCACTCCCTCAGTACTGGCCCTCTGACAGTGCAGCACTCCCTCAGTACTGGCCCTCTGACTGTGCGGCACTTCCTCAGTACTGACCCTCTGACAGTGCGGGGCTCCCTCAGTACTGACCCTCTGACAGTGCGGCACTCCCTCAGTACTGACCCTCTGACAGTGCGGCGCTCCCTCAGTACTGACCCTCTGACAGTGCGGCGCTCCCTCAGTACTGACCCTCTGACAGTGCAGCACTCCCTCAGTACTGACCCTCTGACAGTGCAGCACTCCCTCAGTACTGACCCTCTGACAGTGCAGCACTCCCTCAGTACTGACCCTCTGACAGTGCAGCACTCCCTCAGTACTGACCCTCTGACAGTGTAGCACTCCCTCAGTACTGACCCTCTGACAGTGCAGCACTCCCTCAGTACTGACCCTCTGACAGTGCAGCGCTCCCTCAGTACTGACCCTCTGACAGAGCGGCACTCCCTCAGTACTGACCCTCTGACAGTGCGGCACCCCCTCAGTACTGACCCTCTGACAGTGCAGCACTCCCTCAGTACTGACCCTCTGACAGTGCGGCACTCCCTCAGTACTGACCCTCTGACAGTGCAGCACTCCCTCAGCACTGACCCTCTGACAGTGCAGCACTCCCTCAGTACTGACCCTCTGACTGTGCAGCACTCCCTCAGTACTGAACCTCTGACAGTGCGGCACTTCCTCAGTACTGACCCTCTGACAGTGCGGGGCTCCCTCAGTACTGACCCTCTGACAGTGCGGCACTCCCTCAGTACTGACCCTCTGACAGTGCGGGGCTCCCTCAGTACTGACCCTCTGACAGTGCGGCACTCCCTCAGTACTGACCCTCTGACAGTGCAGTGCTCCCTCAGTACTGACTCTCTGACAGTGCAGCACTCCCTCAGTACTGACCCTCTGACAGTGCGGCACTCCCTCAGTACTGACCCTCTGACAATGCAGCACTCCCTCAGTACTGACCCTCTGACAGTGCAGCGCTCCATCAGTACTGACCCTCTGACAGTGCAGCACTCCCTCAGTACTGGCCCTCTGACAGTGCAGCACTCCCTCAGTACTGGCCCTCTGACTGTGCGGCACTTCCTCAGTACTGACCCTCTGACAGTGCGGGGCTCCCTCAGTACTGACCCTCTGACAGTGCGGCACTCCCTCAGTACTGACCCTCTGACAGTGCGGCGCTCCCTCAGTACTGACCCTCTGACAGTGCGGCGCTCCCTCAGTACTGACCCTCTGACAGTGCAGCACTCCCTCAGTACTGACCCTCTGACAGTGCAGCACTCCCTCAGTACTGACCCTCTGACAGTGCAGCACTCCCTCAGTACTGACCCTCTGACAGTGCAGCACTCCCTCAGTACTGACCCTCTGACAGTGTAGCACTCCCTCAGTACTGACCCTCTGACAGTGCAGCACTCCCTCAGTACTGACCCTCTGACAGTGCAGCGCTCCCTCAGTACTGACCCTCTGACAGAGCGGCACTCCCTCAGTACTGACCCTCTGACAGTGCGGCACCCCCTCAGTACTGACCCTCTGACAGTGCAGCACTCCCTCAGTACTGACCCTCTGACAGTGCGGCACTCCCTCAGTACTGACCCTCTGACAGTGCGGCACTCCCTCAGCACTGACCCTCTGACAGTGCAGCACTCCCTCAGTACTGACCCTCTGACAGTGCGGCACTCCCTCAGTACTGACCCTCTGACAGTGCGGCACTCCCTCAGCACTGACCCTCTGACAGTGCAGCACTCCCTCAGTACTGACCCTCTGACAGTGCGGCACTCCCTCAGTACTGACACTCTGACAGTGCGGCACTCCCTCAGTACTGACCCTCTGACAGTGCGGCACTCCCTCAGCACTGACCCTCTGACAGTGCAGCACTCCCTCAGTACTGACCCTCTGACAGTGCAGCACTCCCTCAGTACTGACCCTGTGACAAAGCGCCACTCCCTCAGTCCTGACCCTCTGACAGTGCGGCACCCCCTCAGTACTGACCCTGTGACAGGGCAAGTAAATTCCTCCTCACCTCAGTCCTAAAATGTTTACCCCTTATCCGCAAACTATGACCCCCGAGTTCTGGGACTCCCCCACCATCGGGAACATTCTTTCTGAATCTGTCTAATCCTGTTGGAATTTTGTAAGTTTCTATGAGGTCCCCACTCACTCTTCTAAACTCCAATGAATATAATCCTAACCGATTTAGTCTCTCCTCATCTGACAGTCCCACCATCCCAGGAATCAGCCTGGTAATCCTTTGCTGCATTCCCTCCATAGCAAGAACATCCTTCCTCAGATAAGGACACCAAAACTGGGCACAATACTCCAGGTGTGGCCTCACCAATGCCCAACACAATTGCAGTAAAACATCTCTATTCCTATTCTCAAATCCTCTCGCAATGAAGGCCAACATCCCATTTGCTGCCTTTACTGCCGGCTGTACCTAGAACATAGAACATAGAACAGTACAGCACAGAACAGGCCCTTCGGCCCTCGATGTTGTGCCGAGCAATGATCACCCTACTTAAACCCACGTAACCCGTAACCCAACAATCCCCCCATTAACCTTACACTACGGGCAATTTAGCATGGCCAATCCACCTAACCCGCACATCTTTGGACTGTGGGAGGAAACCGGAGCACCCGGAGGAAACCCACGCACACACGGGGAGGACGTGCAGACTCCACACAGACAGTGACCCAGCCGGGAATCGAACCTGGGACCCTGGAGCTGTGAAGCATTGATGCTAACCACCATGCTACCGTGAGACCTGCGCGCTTAGTTTCAGTGACTGATGCACGAGGACACCAAGGTCTCACTGAGTATCCACATCTCTCAATTTACACCCATTCAAATAATAATCTGCATTCCTATTTTTGCTACCGAAGTGGGTAACCTCACATTTATCCACATTATGCTGTATCTGCCATGCATGTGGCCACTCACTCAGCCTGTCCAAATCCCACTGAAGCATCTCTGCATCCTCCTCACAGCTCACACTCCCACCCAACTCTGTATAATCTGCAAATTTGGAAATAATTTATTTAGTTTCCTTATCCAAATCATGAATATATAATGTGAACAGTTGGGATCCCAGCACAAATCCCTGCGGTACCCCACTCCTCACTGCCTGCCAATCAGAAAAAGACCCATTTATTCTAACATTTTGCTTCCTGTCGCTAATCAGCTTTCTATCCATCTCAACACACTACCCACAGTCCCAGGCACTTTGACTTTACACATTAATCTGCTGTGTGAGACCTTGTCGAAAGCTTTCTGAAAGTCTAAATAAACCACATCCACCGGTTCTCCCTGGCCAACTCTACTAGTTACATCATCAAAGAATTCTAGTAGATTTGTCAAGCATGATTTCCCTTTCATAAATCCCTGCTGACTTATTACACCCCTTTCCAAATGCTGTGCTATGAAATCCTTGATAATGGACTCCAGCAACTTCCCAACTACCAACGTAAGGCTCACTGGTCTATAGTTCCCTGTTTTCTCTCTACTTCCCTTTTTGAACAGCGGGGTTACATGTGCTACCCTCCAATCTGCAGGAACCATTCTGGAGTCCAAAGAATTTTGGAAAATGACCACCAATGGATCTACTATTTCTAGAATTGAAGAAGTTGGAAATGAAAGAAAAGGAGAAAGTGGCAATGGCAGAAGGAAAGAGGGCAGAAAAGGAAAAAAGGGATAGCTTTTCAAAAGGAAATGCAAAGATTGGAAAAAGAAGAAAGGGATAGGAAAAAGAGAGAGAATTTGTACTTTGGAAACTGGAACTGCAAAAGAAAACATCAACAGAAAATGTTAAGAGTTAAAGGCAGAGGCTGAGCAAGGTTGAGAGGAAGGAGAAACACATCCTAGTCAAAAGCTTAGTAGGAATATGTTTAAATATATTCAAGCATTTCCGAGATTTGATGCAAAAGATGTGGAAGCCTTTTTTACCTCATTTGGGAAAGTGGCTAAACAATTGAATTGGCCAAAGACCACCTGGGTAGTGTTGGTTCAAACAAAGTTGGAAGGTAGAGCGAGTGACGTGTTTGCATTACTATCAGAGGAGCTATCTATGGATTATGATGAGGTCAGAAAAAAACATATTACGTGCATATGGACAAGTACGAGGAGCCTACAGACAAAAGTTCAGAAATCTAAGGAAAGAACCTGGTCAGACATAGATAGAATTAGAAAGAATTAAACAAAATAGGTTTGATAGGTGGATAAGAGCATCAAAAATAGATGGTCTTCGGGAAACAATTATTTTGGAGGAACTTAAAAGATCCACTTGCCGCTGTAGTGAGGACTCATGTGGAAGAGCAAAGAGTTAAAACTGCTAGACTAGCAGCAGAAATGGCAGATGATTTTAAATGCGTTCACAAAGCAAAGTCTACTTTTCAACATCAATTCATTCTGTGAAGGATAGAAACTGGGGAAATGAGAAATTCACAGGTCGTGAAGGCAAAGGAAATGAAAATCGCTTATTGTCACGAGTAGGCTTCAATGAAGTTACTGTGAAAAGCCCCTAGTCGCCACATTCCGGCACCTGTCCGGGGAGGCTGGTACGGGAATCGAACCGTGCTGCTGGCCTGCTTGGTCTGCTTTAAAAGCCAGCGATTAGCCCTGTGAGGTCTAGTTGGTGACGTTAAGGAGTGCTCGCCTCATTAAAAAGGAAACCACATAATGGGAGAGAGATAAGAAAATGTAAGTGTTTTCATTGCAATGAAGTTGGACACGTGAAGTCGCAGTGTTGGTGGTTGAAGAAAAGTACTGGGAAGACAGACTCAGTAAAACAGGATAAGCCAGCTGGGAAGAAAAAACATTGTTCCAGAGGAAGAGGTGCAGCAGCCTGTTCAGAGTTTGGTGGATACGCAGGCGCCAAAACTTTTTAAGGATTTTATTTGTGAGAATAATGTTTACCCATGTGTAGAAGGTGGAGTAGGTAGGAAGCCCACGCAGACACAGGGAGAGCGTGCAGACTCCGCACGGACAATGACTGAAGCCGGGAATCAAACCCGGGTCCCTGGTGCTGTGAAGAGACAGTGCTAGCCACTGTGCTACCGTGCCGCCCTTAAAACAACTCACTGGAGGAGGAGGCTCCACAAATATCCCCATCCTTAATGATGGAGGAGCCCAGCACATCTGGGGCTGATTTAGCTCACTGGGCTAAATCAGGCCAGCAGCACGGTTCAATTGCCGTACCAGCCTCCCCGAACAGGTGCTGGAATGTGGCGACTAGGGGCTTTTCACAGTAACTTCATTTGAAGCCTACTCGTGACAATAAGCGATTTTCATTTCATTTCATCTGTGCAAAAGACAAGGCTGAGGCATTCGCAACAATCTTCAGCCAGAAGTGCCGAGTGGATGATCCATCTCGGTCTCCTCCGGAGGTCCCCAGCATCACAGATGTCAGTCTTCAGCCAATACGATTCACGTGATATCAAAAAATGGCTGAAGGCACTGGATACTGCTAAGACTATGGGCCCTGACAATATTCCGGCAATACTGCTGAAGACTAGGGTGGCAGAGTGATTAGCACTGCTGCCTCACAGCTCCACGGTCCCAGGTTCGATTCCCGGCTGGGTCACTGTCTGTGTGGAGTCTGCACGTTCTCCCTGTGTCTGCGTGGGTTTCCTCCGGGTGCTCCGGTTTCCTCCCACAGTCCAAAGATGTGCAGGTTAGGTGAAATGAAAAATGAAAATCGCTTATTGTCACGAGTAGGCTTCAATGAAGTTACTGTGAAAAGCCCCTAGTCGCCACATTCCGGCGCCTGTCCGGGGAGGCTGGTACGGGAATTGAACCGTGCTGCTGGCCTGCCTTAGTCTGCTTTAAAAACCAGCGATTTAGCCTTGTGAGCTAAGCTAAACCAGGTCCATCAGTTAGGTGGGGTTACTGGGGCAGGGTGGAGGCGTGGGCTTGAGTAGGGAGCTCTTTCAAAGGCCGGTGTAGACTCGATGGGCCCTGTAAATTCTATGATTCTATGATATGACTTGTACTCCAGAACTTGCCGCACCCCTAGCCAAGCTGTTCCAGTACAGCTACAACACTGACATCTACCCGGCAATGTGGGAAATTGCCCAGGTCTGTCCTGTACACAAGAAACAGGACAAAGCCAACCCAGCCAATTACCGCCCTATCAGTCTACTCTCCATCAGCAGCAACGTGATGGGAGGAGTCATTAACAGTGTTATCCAACAGCACTTACTCAGCAATAACCTGCTCACAGACACTCAGTTTGGGTTCCCCCAGGGTCACTCAGCTCCTGACCTCATTACAGTCTTGGTTCAAACATGGACAATAGAGCTGAATGCCAGAGGTGAGGTGAGAGTGACTGCCCTTTGACATCAAGGCAGCATTTGACCGAGTGTGGCATCAAGGAGCCCGAGCTAAACTGGAGTCAATGGGAATCAGGGAAAACTCTCCGCTGGTTGGGGTCATACCCGGCACAAAGGAAGATGGTTGTGGTGGTCGGAGGTCAAGCATCTCAGCTCCAGGACATCACTGCAGGGGTTCCTCAGGGTAATGTTTTCTTGTGGGGTTGTTTGCAGATTACTGCACAATGTTCAGCACCATTCGCAACCCCTCAGATAATGAAGCAGTCCCTGTCCAAATGCAGCAAGACCTGGACACCATCCAGGGCAAAGCTGCCCCGCTTGATTGAAATGAAATGAAATGAAAACCGCTTATTGTCACAAGTAGGCTTCAAATGAAGTTACTGTGAAAAGTCCCTAGTTGCCACATTCCGGCGCCTGTTCGGGGAGGCTGGTATGGGAATTGAACCGCGCTGCTGGCCTGCCTTGGTCTGCTTTCAAAGCCAGCGATTTAGCCCAGTGTGCTAAACCAGCCCCTATTCCTCCCCCATTCCACAAACATTCAAACCCTCCACCACCGATGAACAGTGGCAGCCGTGTGTACCATCTAGAACATACAGTGCAGAAGGAGGCCATTTGGCCCATCGAGTCTGCACTGACCCATTTAAACTCTTACTTTCACCCTAACCCCGTAACCCAATAGCCCCTCCTAACCTTTTTGGTCACTAAGGGCAATTCACCATGGCCAATCCATCTAAGCTGCACATCGTTGGACTGTGGGAGGAAACCGGAGCACCCGGAGGAAGCCCACGCAGACACAGGGAGAACGTGCAGACTCCGCACAGACAGTGACCCAGCGGGGAATTGAACCTGGGACCCTGGTGCTGTGAAGCCACAGTGCTATCCACTTGTGCTACCGTCTGCCCCCCCCCCCCCCATCTACAAGATTCACTGCAGTAACTCATCAAGGCTCCTTAGACAGCACCTTCCAAACCCACGGCCACTACCATCTAGAAGGACAAGAGCAGCAGATTCCTGGGAACCCCACCACCTGGAGGTTCCCCTCCAAGTCACTCCCCACCCTGACTGGGAAATATATCGGCCGTTCCTTCACTGTCGCTGGGGCAACATCCTGGAACTCCCTCCCTAACAGCACAGTGGGTGTACCTACACCTCAGGGACTGCAGCGAGTTCAAGGAGGCAGCTCACCTTCTGAAGGGCAACTAGGGATGGGCAATAAATGCTGGTCTGACCAGCGACACACACATCCCGGAAATGAATTAAAAAAGGGACAAGAGCAGGTGGTTGATGAAGTGGATATCTTCAATTCAAGAAAGTTGTTAGCATACATGGAACTAGAATCTGTGTGTCTACCAGAGTGTTATTACATTAGAAATCATGTGTTAATGAGAAAATGGAGACCGTTACATTTTCAAGCGGATGAGAAATGAGCAGAGGTTCATCAAGTGGTATTAGCGGAGGGTTATAGAAAGGAGGTTCCAGCAGGGGGCGCAGGAGGTTCCAGCAGGGGGCGCAGGAGGTTCCAGCAGGGGGCGCAGGAGGTTCCAGCAGGGGGCGCAGGAGGTTCCAGCAGGGGGCGCAGGAGGTTCCAGCAGGGGGCGCAGGAGGTTCCAGCAGGGGGCGCAGGAGGTTCCAGGAGGGGGCGCAGGAGGTTCCAGCAGGGGGCGCAGGAGGTTCCAGCAGGGGGCGCAGGAGGTTCCAGCAGGGGGCGCAGGAGGTTCCAGCAGGGGGCGCAGGAGGTTCCAGCAGGGGGCGCAGGAGGTTCCAGCAGGGGGCGCAGGAGGTTCCAGCAGGAGGTTCCAGCAGGGGGCGCAAGAGGTTCCAGCAGGGGGCGCAGGAGGTTCCAGCAGGAGGTTCCAGCAGGGGGCGCAGGAGGTTCCAGCAGGGGGCGCAGGAGGTTCCAGCAGGGAGCGCAGGAGGTTCCAGCAGGGAGCGCAGGAGGTTCCAGCAGGGAGCGCAGGAGGTTCCAGCAGGGAGCGCAGGAGGTTCCAGCAGGGAGCGCAGGAGGTTCCAGCAGGGGGCGCAGGAGGTTCCAGCGGGGGGCGCAGGAGGTTCCAGCAGGGAGTGCAGGAGGTTCCAGCAGGGGGCGCAGGAGGTTCCAGCAGGGAGCACAGGAGGTTCCAGCAGGGGGCGCAGGAGGTTCCAGCAGGGGGCGCAGGAGGTTCCAGCAGGGAGGGCAGGAGGTTCCAGCAGGGGGCGCAGGAGGTTCCAGCAGGGGGCGCAGGAGGTTCCAGCAGGGGGCGCAGGAGGTTCCAGCAGGGGGCGCAGGAGGTTCCAGCAGGGGGGCGCAGGAGGTTCCAGCAGGGGGCGCAGGAGGTTCCAGGAGGGGGCGCAGGAGGTTCCAGCAGGGGGCGCAGGAGGTTCCAGCAGGGGGCGCAGGAGGTTCCAGCAGGGGGCGCAGGAGGTTCCAGCAGGGGGCGCAGGAGGTTCCAGCAGGGGGCGCAGGAGGTTCCAGCAGGGGGCGCAGGAGGTTCCAGCAGGAGGTTCCAGCAGGGGGCGCAGGAGGTTCCAGCAGGGGGCGCAGGAGGTTCCAGCAGGAGGTTCCAGCAGGGGGCGCAGGAGGTTCCAGCAGGGGGCGCAGGAGGTTCCAGCAGGGAGCGCAGGAGGTTCCAGCAGGGAGCGCAGGAGGTTCCAGCAGGGAGCGCAGGAGGTTCCAGCAGGGAGCGCAGGAGGTTCCAGCAGGGGGCGCAGGAGGTTCCAGCAGGGGGCGCAGGAGGTTCCAGCAGGGGGCGCAGGAGGTTCCAGCAGGGAGTGCAGGAGGTTCCAGCAGGGGGCGCAGGAGGTTCCAGCAGGGAGCGCAGGAGGTTCCAGCAGGGGGCGCAGGAGGTTCCAGCAGGGGGCGCAGGAGGTTCCAGCAGGGAGGGCAGGAGGTTCCAGCAGGGGGCGCAGGAGGTTCCAGCAGGGGGCGCAGGAGGTTCCAGCAGGGGGCGCAGGAGGTTCCAGCAGGGGGCGCAGGAGGTTCCAGCAGGGGGCGCAGGAGGTTCCAGCAGGGAGTGCAGGAGGTTCCAGCAGGGGGCAGGAGGTTCCAGCAGGGAGCGCAGGAGGTTCCAGCAGGAAGTTCCAGCAGGGAGCGCAGGAGGTTCCAGCAGGGAGCGCAGGAGGTTCCAGCAGGGGGCGCAGGAGGTTCCAGCAGGGAGCGCAGGAGCTTCCAGCAGGGAGCGCAGGAGGTTCCAGCTGGGAGCGCAGGAGGTTCCAGCAGGAGGTTCCAGCAGGGGACGCAGGAGGTTCCAGCAGGGGGCAGGAGGTTCCAGCAGGGGGCAGGAGGTTCCAGCAGGGGGCGCAGGAGGTTCCAGCAGGGAGCGCAGGAGGTTCCAGCAGGGAGCGCAGGAGATTCCAGCAGGGGGCAGGAGGTTCCAGCAGGGGGCGCAGGAGGTTCCAGCAGGGGGTGCAGGAGGTTCCAGCAGGGGGCGCAGGAGGTTCCAGCAGGAGGTTCCAGCAGGAGGTTCCAGCAGGGGGCGCAGGAGGTTCCAGCAGGAGGTTCCAGCAGGGGGCGCAGGAGGTTCCAGCAGGAGGTTCCAGCAGGGGGCAGGAGGTTCCAGCAGGGGGCAGGAGGTTCCAGCAGGGGGCTGGAGGTTCCAGCAGGGAGTGCAGGAGGTTCCAGCAGGGGGCGCAGGAGGTTCCAGCAGGGAGTGCAGGAGGTTCCAGCAGGGGGCGCAGGAGGTTCCAGCAGGGAGCGCAGGAGGTTCCAGCAGGGAGCGCAGGAGGTTCCAGCAGGGAGCGCAGGAGGTTCCAGCAGGGGGCGCAGGAGGTTCCAGCAGGGGGCGCAGGAGGTTCCAGCAGGGAGCGCAGGAGGTTCCAGCAGGGGGCGCAGGAGGTTCCAGCAGGGGGGCGCAGGAGGTTCCAGCGGGGGCGCAGGAGGTTCCAGCAGGGGGCGCAGGAGGTTCCAGCAGGGGGCGCAGGAGGTTCCAGCAGGGGGCGCAGGAGGTTCCAGCAGGGGGCGCAGGAGGTTCCAGCAGGGGGCAGGAGGTTCCAGCAGGGAGCGCAAGAGGTTCCAGCAGGGGGCGCAGGAGGTTCCAGCAGGGGGCGCAGGAGGTTCCAGCAGGGGGCGCAGGAGGTTCCAGCAGGGGGCGCAGGAGGTTCCAGCAGGGGGCGCAGGAGGTTCCAGCAGGGGGCGCAGGAGGTTCCAGCAGGGGGCAGGAGGTTCCAGCAGGGGGTCATATAGGAAGGAAAACTCACAGCAAAAATACAAAAAACACTTTGATTGGCCTGGACTACATAAGGATGTCAGCTAACAGGGAAACCTAGCGTGGTAATCAAACATGATGTGGAGATGCCGGCGTTGGACTGGGGTGAGCACAGTAAGAAGTCTTACAACACCAGGTTAAAGTCCAACAGGATTGATTCAAACACGAGCTTTCGGAGCAGTGCTCCGAAAGTTCGTGTTTGAATCAAACCTGTTGGACTTTAACCTGGTGTTGTAAGACTTCTTACGGTAATCAAACAGGCATCTTTCATACCCATTCCAGCATTTGAGGAACCTTTAACTATGGTCCAAATTGACTGTGTGGGAGGGACCTCTGTCGAAAATGAAAAGTGGGAATAAGTATTTGTTGACCAGAATGAATGTGTCTGCTAGATTTATGGAAGTCATTTCATTAAGAAACATTACAGCTAAGAGGATTGTGGAGGGGTTAACCACAGTTTTTACTCGACATGGACTACCAAAAGAAATTCAATCAGATCAGGCAACCAATTTAATTTTTTTAACATAGAATTTACAGTGCAGAAGGAGGCCATTCGGCCCATCGAGTCTGCACCGGCTCCTGGAAAGAGCGCCCTGCCCAAGGTTAACAACTCCACCCTATCCCCATAACCCAACCCAACACTAAGGGCAACTTTGGACACTAAGGGCAATTTATCATGGCCAATCCGCCTAACCTGCACATCTTTGGACTGTGGGAGGAAACCGGAGCACCCGGAGGAAACCCACGCACACACAGGGAGGATGTGCAGACTCCGCACAGACAGTGAACCAAGCCGGAATCGAACCTGGGACCCTGGAGCTGTGAAGAAATTGTGCTATCCACAATTTGTGCTGCCAAATGTTGAAGTTATTCAAAGAAGTTATGGATAGCTTAGCAATAAAGCAATTTAACTCCACAGTGTACCTCCCGGAATCACAAGGATGCAATAGAAAGATGGCATCAACCTCTAAACACCATGTTGAAGGCGTATGGTCAGGATTATCCGGAGGATTGGGATAAAGGAATTCCATTGGTACTATTTACAATAACGGATCAACCTAATCAATTAACTAAATTCAGTCCATTGAAATTGATCAGATTACTATTTAAATTGATTAAGGAGGAATTGGTGAGTCAGAGTTCTGAGACTACATTGTTGGACCATGTGTCAAACATTAGGGATAGAATGGGGCCTCCTCCTCTTCCTATGTAACAGGCTCGAGGGGCTGAATGGCCTCCTCCTGTTCCTGTGTAGCAGGCTCGAAGGGCTGAATGGGCCTCCTCCTGTTCCTGTGTAGCAGGCTCGAAGGGCTGAATGGGCCTCCTGCTGTTCCTGTGTAACAGGCTCGAGGGGCTGAATGGCCCCCTCCTGTTCCTGGATTTTATTTGCAATTTGGGATGTTCCTAATTAATCAACTAAATTTAGTCCATTGAAAATGATTTTTGGACATAAGGTGAGAGGCCACTTAAATTGATCAAAGAGAAGTTTGAGCGGTCGGAGACTACGTTGTTGGACTGTATGTCAAACTTTAGGCAGAGATTATCTGCGGCTGGTGAGTTGGCTAGAAAGTATTTAAAATTGTCACAATTAGATGAAAAAGGAGGCAGATAAGAAATACAAATTCTAAGTTTTGTTAGTGGGAGAAAGTATTAGTATTGTTACCAATGTTAGGTGAATCATTAAAAGTAAGATTTAGTGGGCTTTATCAAATTGACAGGAAATTGAGTGAGGGGAATTATTTGATATGAAGCCAAACAGTAGGAAATCTCAGTGTGTCACGGTAATATATTCAAAAGGTATTTTGATAAGAGAAGGAAAAAGGGGGAGGTGTTAGTTGTAACTCAGGGAGAACCTTAGTTAGGCCACACTTGGAGTATAGTGTTCAATTCTGGTCACCACACTACCAGAATGATGTGGAGGCTTTAGAGAGGGTGCAGAAGAGATTTACCAGGAGGTTGCCTGGTATGGAGGGCATTAGCTATGAGGAGCGGTTGAATAAACTCGGTTTGTTCTCACTGGAATGACGGAGGTTGAGGGGCGACCTGATAGAGGTCTACAAAATTATGAGGGGCATAGACAGAGTGGATAGTCAGAGGCTTTTTCCCAGGGTAGAGGGGTCAATTACTAGGGGTCATAGGTTTAAGGTGCGAGGGGCAAGGTTTAGAGGAGATGTACGAGGCAAGTGTTTTACACAGAGGGTAGTGGGTGCCTGGAACTCGCTGCCGGAGGAGGTGGTGGAAGCAGGGACGATAGTGACGTTTAAGGGGCATCTTGACAAATACATGAATAGGATGGGAATAGAGGGATACGGATCCAGGAAGTGTAGAACATTGTAGTTTAGACAGGCAGCAGGTTCGGCACAGGCTTGGAGGGCCGAAGGGCCTGTTCCTGTGCTGTACTTTTCTTGGTCTTTGTTCACATCAAACAGTGCAAGGGGTTTAAAGAGCCCCTCGTTCTCACTCCAGAGGCAGGGGGAGGGACCAGGCCGGGCAGGGGGAGGGGCCGAGTGGAGGGACTGGGCAGGGGGAGGGGCCAGGTCGGAAGGAGGGGCCGAGGGGAAGGGCCGGGTTGGGGGGGAGGTGCCGGGTCGGGGGGAGGTGCCGGGTCGGGGTGAGGTGCCGGGTCGGGGTGAGGTGCCGGGTCGGGGGGAGGGGCCGGGTCAGGGGGAGGGGCCGGGTCAGGGGGAGGGGCCTAATCCACTGCTATACTTTTCTTTGTTCTTTGTGAAGAGATAAATCCAGATGATTCAGAATTTGACAATCCTCAAATTAGATTGAACAATGATGAAGTAATACAAAATTGGGACAGATTACTGAGGAAAATCAAAGTGACCAAAAGGAGTTACTGCAGTCACATAGAGCTATATGTGGGAATAAATTGGGAAGTACAAAAGTAATTATACATGACGTGGATGTAAGAAATGCTATTCTAATTAAAGAACATCCATACAGGCTCAATCCATTAAAGTTAGCTCAGGTACAAAAGGAGATTGACAGCATGTTTAAGAATTATATCATCGAAGTGTATTGCAATTGGAGCTCACCTGTTCTGACGATACTAAAGCCTGATGGGACACGACGATTGTGAACTATAGAAAAGCCAATGCAGTTATGAAGTCAGGTTCATATCCTACTCCTCGTTTGAAAGACTGTGTTGAAAAGGGGGGACAAGCGAATTTTATTCCCAAACTTGACTGATTTAAAGGATTTTGTCAAGTACCTTTATCAGACAGGGTGAAGAAAGTTTTGGTTTTTGTAATGATGGTCTGCATTTGTTTAAAATCAGACCATTGGGAATGAACATTCCAAAGATTTAACAACAAGTTAAAGGCCTTGGTCGGATGTTGCGACCGGATTGGGGGGAGGGGCAGGGTCGGAGGGAGGGGCGGGGACGGGGGGATGGGCCGGGTCGGGGGGAGGGGCCGGGTCGGGGGGAGGGGCCTGGTCGGAGGGAGGGACCGGGACATGGGCCGGGACCGGGACATGGGCCGGGACGGGGGGATGGGCCGGGACGGGGGGATGGGCCGGGACGGGGGAATGGGCCGGGTCGGGGGGATGGGCCGGGTCGGGGGGAGGGGCCGGGTCAGGGGGCCAGGGAGGGGCCGGGTCGAATGTTGCGACCGGGTCGGGGGGAGGGGCCGGGTCGGGGGGAGGGGCCGGGTCGGGGGGAGGGGACGGGTCAGGGGGCCAGGGAGGGGCCGGGTCGAATGTTGCGACCGGGTCGGGGGGAGGGGCCGGGTCGGGGGGAGGGTCGGGGGGAGGGGGCGGGTCGGGGGAGGGGCCGGGTCGGATGAGGCGACCGGGTCGGGGGGAGGGGCCGGGTCGGGGGGAGGGGCCGGGTCAGGGGAGGGGCCGGGTCGGGGGGAGGGGCCGGGTAGGGGGGGAGGGGGCTGGTCAGAGGAAGTGGCGGGGTCGGAGGAAGTGGCGGGGTCGGGGGGAGGGGCCGGGTCGGGGGGAGGGGCCGGGTCAGGGGGAGGGGCGGGGTCGGGGGGAGGGGCCGGGTCGGGGGGAGGGGCCGGGTCAGGGGGCCAGGGAGGGGCCGGGTCGAATGTTGCGACCGGGTCGGGGGGAGGGGCCGGGTCGGGGGGAGGGTCGGGGGGAGGGGCCGGGTAGGGGGGAGGGGGCTGGTCAGAGGAAGGGGCCGGGTCGGGGGGAGGGGCCGGGTCGGGGGGGAGGGGCCGGGTCGGGGGTGGGGGCCGGTCAGAGGGAGGGGCCGGTTCGGGGGGAGGGGCTGGGTCGGGGGGAGGGGCCGGGTCGGGGGAGGGGCCGGGTCGTGGGGAGGGGCCGGGTCATGGGGAGGGGCCGGGTCGGGGGGAGGGGCCGGGTCGGGGGGAGGGGCCGGGTCGGGGGGAGGGGCCGGGTCGGGGGGAGGGGCCGGGTCGGGGGGAGGGGCCGGATCGGGGGGAGAGGCCGGGTCGGGGGGAGAGGCCGGGTCAGGGGGAGGGGCTGGGACGGGGGGAGGGGCCGGGTCGGGGGGAGGGGCCAGGTCGGGGGGAGGGGCCAGGTCAGGGGGAGGGGGCGGGACAGGTGGAGGGGCCGGTTTGGAGGGATGGGCTGGATCGGAGGAGGGGCCTGGTCGGGGGAGGGGCCTGGTAGGGGGAAGGGGCCGGGTCGGGGAGGGGCCTGGTCGGGAGGAGGGGCCTGGTCGGGGGGAGGGGCTTGGTCGGGGGAGAGGCCGGGTCGGGGGGAGGGGCCGGGGGAGGGGCCAGGTCAGAGGGAGGGGCCGGGTCAGGGGCCGGGTCGGGGGGAGGGCCGGGTTGGGGGGAGGGGCCCGGTAGGGGGGAGGGGCCGGTAGGGGGGAGGGGCCCGGTAGGGGGGAGGGGCCCGGTAGGGGGGACGGGCCTGGTCAGGGGGAGGTGCCTGGTCGGGGGGAGAGGCCGGGTTGGGGCTGAGTCATGGGGAGGGGCTGGGTCATGGGGAGGGGCCGGGTCAGGGGGTGGGGCCGGGGGAGGAGCCAGGTCAGAGGGAGGGGCTGGGTCGTGGGGAGGGGCCGGGTCGGGGGAGGGGCCGGGTCAGGGGGACGGGTCTAATCCACTGGGAATCTCCACTCTTACTGATTGGATTGAATTTGGTGGTGCAAACAGATATCAAAGGTCTTCAGTTTAGAGCAGTATGCGAGACTCTGGTCAGTGTCGGCCACCAGGTTACGGTTACTCCTGTCCTGTGCTGCAGAACGATTGGGTGGTTTAACACTCAGTGGCTTCAGCGTGAATCATACAGTTATTGCCCAGCCAGAGTGTGGCAACGCTCCTAACTCACCTTGGCATTGACCAGGGTCCATGTCATTGTCATAGCATCGAATCGATGGATGTCGTTGGAGAAGCAATCAGCCTGTGTGGACACATGGAATGTTTTAGAGACAAACACAGAGAAATCCTTTCAGTCTTTGGCCTTCATGTTCTATTAACTCTCCTTTCCTGAGCTACTGGAGAAAGTGCATTCTGTATAATTCGGAGATGACAATGGTCAGGAAAGGCTGAACATTCAGTCTCTCTCTGAGAGGCAGCGGCTGGTGACCTGACAGAGATATTTCAAATGAAGCCAGTATCTGATAGGGTAGGGTGAGCAAGGTGTTTTCATTTTTGGAATAACACCATAAGGAGTCGGGAGAATGTGGGACTCACTCCCACAGGAAGTGGGGAGAACATGGAATTCGCTCCCATAGGGAGTGGGAAGAACATGGAATTCGCTCCCACAGGGAGTGGGGAGAACATGGAATTCGCTCCCACAGGGAGTGGGGAGAACATGGAATTCACTCCCACAGGGAGTGGGGAGAACATGGAATTCGCTCCCATGGGGAGTGGGGAGAACATGGAATTCGCTCCCATGGGGAGTGGGGAGAATGTGGGACTCGCTCCCACAGGGGGTGGGGAGAACATGGAATTCGCTCCCACAGGGAGTGGGGAGAATGTGGGACTCGCTCCCATAGGGAGTGGGGAGAATGTGGGACTCGCTCCCATAGGGAGTGGGGAGAACATGGAATTCGCTCCCACAGGGGAGTGGGGAGAACGTGGGACACGCTCCCACAGGGAATGGGGAGAATGTGGGACCCGCTTCCATGGGGAGTGGGAAGAATGTGGGACTCACTCCCACAGGGGAGAGGGGGAGAATGTGGGACTCACTCCCACAGGGAGTGGGGAGAATGTCTGACTCACTCCAATAGGGAGTGGGGAGAATGTGGGACTCGCTCCCACAGGGAGTGGGGGCAATGTGGGACTCGCTCCCACGGGGAGTGGGGGAGAATGTGGAACTCGCTCCCATGGGGAGTGGGGAGAATGTGGGACTCGCTCTCGCTCCAATGGGGACTGGGGAGATTGTGGGACTCGCTCCCAAGGGGAGTGGGGAAAGATTGGGACTCACTCCCATGGGGAGTGGAGAGAATGTGGGACTTACTACCATGGGGAGTGGGGAGAACGTGGGTCTCGCTCCCACAGGGAGTGGGGGAGAATGTGGGACTCGCTCCCACAGGGGAGTGGGGGAGAATGTGGGACTTGCTCCCACAGGGGAGATGGGGAGAATGTGGGACTCACTCCCACAGGGAGTGGGGGAGAATGTGGGACTCACTCCAATAGGGAGTGGGGAGAATGTGGGACTCGCTCCCACAGGGAGTGGGGACAATGTGGGACTCGCTCCCACGGGGAGTGGGGGAGAATGTGGAACTCGCTCCCATGGGGAGTGGGGAGAATGTGGGACTTGCTCTCGCTCCCATGCGGAGTGGGGAGATTGTGGGACTCGCTCCCAAGGGGAGTGGGGAGAACGTGGGACTCGTTCCCACAGGGAGGGGGTAGAATGTGGGACCCGCTCCCAGGGGGAGTGGGGAGCATGTGTGACTCGCTCCCACAGGGAGTGGGGAACATGTGGGACTCACTCCCACAGGGAGTGGGGAGAATGTGGGACTCGCTACCACAGGGGATGGGGAGAATGTGGGACTCACTCCAATGGGGAGTTGGGAGAATGTGGGACTCGCTCCCATGGGTAGTTCGGAGAATGTGGGACTCGCTCCCATGGGGAGTGGGGAGAGTGTGGGACTCGCTCCCATGGGGAGTGGGGAGAATGTGGGACTCGCTCCCATGGGGAGTGGGGACAATGTGGGACTCGCTCCCACAGCGAGTGGGGAGAATGTGGGACTCGCTCCCACAGGTGTGGGGAGAATGTGGGACTCACTCCCACGGGGAGTGGGGGAGAATGTGGGACTCGCTCCCAAGGGGAGTGGGGAGAGATTGGGACTCACTCCCCATGGGGAGTGGGGACAATGTGGGACTCGCTCCCATGGGGAGTGGGGAGAATGTGGGACTCGCTCCCATGGGGAGTGGGGGAGAATGTGGGACTCGCTCCCATGGGGAGTGGGGAGAATGTGGGACTCGCTCCCACAGGGAGTGGGGAGAATGTGGGACTCGCTCCCATGGGGAGTGGGGGAGAATGTGGGACTCGCTCCCATGGGGAGTGGGGACAATGTGGGACTCGCTCCCACAGGGAGTGGGGAGAATGTGGGACTCGCTCCCATGGGGAGTGGGGGAGAATGTGGGGACTCGCTCCCACGGGTGTAGGGAGAATGTGGGACTCGCTCCCATGGGGAGTGGGGGAGAATGTGGGACTCGCTCCCATGGGGAGTGGGGACAATGTGGGACTCGCTCCCACAGGGAGGTGGGAGAAATGGGGACTCGCTCCCATGGGGAGTGGGGGAGAATGTGGGACTCGCTCCACGGGTGTAGGAGAATGTGGAACGCGCTCCCAAGGGGAGTGGGGAGAGATTGGGAACTCACTCCATGGGGAGTGGGGACAATGTGGGACTCGCTTCCCATGGGGAGTGGGAGAATGTGGGACCGCTCCCATGGGGAGGGGGTGAGAATGTGGGACTCGCTCCCACAGGGAAGTGGGGGAGAATGTGGGACTCGCTCCCATGGGAGTGGGGGAGAATGTGGGACTCGCTCCCATGGGGAGTGGGGACAATGTGGGACTCGCTCCCACAGGGAGTGGGAGAATGTGGGACTCGCTCCCATGGGGAGTGGGGGAGAATGTGGGACTCGCTCCCACGGGTGTAGGGAGAATGTGGGACTCACTCCCATGGGGAGTGGGGAGAACGTGGGACTCACTCCCATGGGGAGAATGTGGGACTCGCTCCCACAGGGAGTTGGGAGAATGTGGGACTCACTCCCATGGGGAGTGGGGAGAACGTGGGTCTCGCTCCCACAGGGAGTGGGGTTGAATGTGGGACTTGCTCCCACAGGGGAGAGGGGGAGAATGTTGGACTCACTCCCACAGGAGTGGGGAGAATGTGGGACGCACTCCAATAGGGAGTGGGGAGAATGTGGGACTCGCTCCCATGGGGAATGGGGACAATGTGGGACTTGCTCCCACAGGGGAGAGGGGGAGAGGGGGAGAATGTGGAACTCACTCCCACAGGGAGTGGGGAAATGTGGGACTCGCTCCCACAGGGAGTTGGGAGAATGTGGGACTCACTCCCATGGGGAGTGGGGAGAACGTGGGTCTCGCTCCCACAGGGAGTGGGGTTTAATGTGGGACTTGCTCCCACAGGGGAGAGGGGGAGAATGTTGGACTCACTCCCACAGGGAGTGGGGAGAATGTGGGACGCACTCCAATAGGGAGTGGGGAGAATGTGGGACTCGCTCCCATGGGGAGTGGGGACAATGTGGGACTTGCTCCCATGGGGAGCGGGGAGAATGTGGGACTCACTCCAATAGGGAGTGGGGAGAATGTGTGACTCGCTCCCAAGGGGAGTGGGGAGAGATTGGGACTCACTCCCATGGGGAGTGGGGACAATGTGGGACTCGCTCCCATGGGGAGTGGGGAGAATGTGGGGCTCGCTCCCATGGGGAGTGGGGAGAATGTGGGACTCGCTCCCATGGGTGTGGTATTGTGTGAAGCAAATAATGGCATGATGGGAAAACTAGTCAAGTCTTCTTGGTACAATTGAATTTAACCTAAGACACAGATTCAGAATACACATAGACAGCATGTCCTGAGAGTCTAGATAAGGCTTGAACTTAGAAGCAGTCTCAATACATAACAAGCTGAACAACTATTTCTTCCTGTTCCTAAACAAATTTTTCCCTTTCTTAAAACAAAGACAAGATAATGATATGAAACTCAAGTCCCTAAAGGTCAGCAAGGTGACGCCATTGTAACGATTATTACTTATGTTTTACTTTCCATCAAATTCCTAACCAAGTTGTATTCATGTTATCTTGATCCTATAATGTATAAGAATCGCCTTCTTTTTCTGTAATATCGCAGACTTGGGACGGACTCAGCAGTTTGTAATTGACTGCCTTCCGACTTCAAATCTCAGCCATACTGCTAGCAGTCAGTTCTAATTCGGAAATAAAGTTCAGTTTTGTTTACCTAATGAATCATGTTTGTATTTCTCTATCACAGTCAAGACGGGGGGAAAATATAAATACAACACGGGGAGATGGGGAGAATGTGGGACTCACTCCCACGGGGAGTGGGGAGAATGTGGGACTCGCTCCCACAGGGAGTGGGGAGAATGTGGGACTCGCTCCCACAGGGAGTGGGGAGAATGTGGGACTCGCTCCCATGGGGAGTGGGGAGAATGTGGGACTCACTCCCCTGGGGAGTGGGGGACAATGTGGGACTCACTCCCCTGGGGAGTGGGGGACAATGTGGGACTCGCTCCCATGGGGAGTGGGAAGAATGTGGGACTCACTCCCCTGGGGAGTGGGGAGAATGTGGGACTCGCTCTCATGGGGAGTGGGGAGAATGTGGGACTCGCTCCCACAGGGAGTGGGGACAATGTGGGACTCGCTCCCACGGGGAGTGGGGGAGAATGTGGGACTCGCTCCCATGGGGAGTGTGGAGAATGTGGGACTCGCTCCCTCGGGGAGTGGGGAGAACATGGGACTCGTTCCCACAGGGGGTGGGGAGAACGTGGAACTCGCTCCCACAGGGAGTGGGGGAGAATGTGGAACTCGCTCCCACAGGGAGTGGGGAGAATGTGGGACTCGCTCCCATGGGGAGAGGGAAGATCCGAACAGGACAGGTGGATTTAAGGTGAAGTTGGATGAGCAGGAGTTGGGAAGGATACGCTGATAGGGGAGAGAGAACATTGTTAAAGATTCCTGGGTGCAAGGCGATCAGAAAAGCTAGGAAAGGAAGGAAAAGGGAGGGCTGGCAGTATTGGTGAGGGTGTGCTGGTGAAAGTGGATGTCCAGATGATTCATGGACAGAACCAATTTGGCTGGAGCCAGGAAACAGAAATGGTGAATGACATTGCTGGGTATGGTCTGTAGACCACTAACTAGCGAGAAGGAAGCAATCTGCAGGGTAATTAGAGAGATGGAGACATTAGAAAGTAGTTATAATGGAGGACATTGATAATCTGAATGTAGACTTGGACAGAGGTAGTGTAAAGGTCAGAGAGGGGCAAAAGAACCTCGATTATGTTCAAGAGAATTTTCTACAGCCCAACAATAAAGGATGCGGCGTTGGAACTGGTTTCAGGAATTGAGGTGGGCCAAGTAGATCAGGTGTCAATGGGAGAACATGTAGGAGACAGTGATCACTGGATTGTAAAGTTTAGGGTGATGATGGAAACGGAAAACGGACAATCCAGAGTAAAAATAATGAATGGGGGGAGCCGACTTGAACGGGGCAAGAACGGAGCTGGGCCAGTCAGACAAGAATTAAAGGTGGGCGGGAAAAACTGTATCTGAACAATCTTCAAAAGAGAATAGGTCCTGACACAGTTGAGGTATATTCCCTTGAAAGAGAAAGGTGGGGCAAAGTCCGCCAGAGCGCGCTGGATGAAAGAACAGACAGAAATTAATGTACGGAAGAACGAATGCTCAAAAAAGTTTGAGGGGCAAAGCCCAGCAAATGCAGACTGGACAAATAAAACGTCAAGAATTATTTGTGACGCATTAGTCATGTGGAAAGATGTGGGTTGACGAGGATCCGGGCGGCATGGTAGCACAGTGGTTAGCACGGTTGGTTCACA
>NC_052151.1:1662127-1701566 GCF_902713615.1 Scyliorhinus canicula | reverse complement strand
CTGACCCTCTGACAGTGCGGCCCTCCCTCAGTACTGACCCTCCCACAGTGCAGCACTCCCTCAGTACTGACCCTCTGACAGTGCAGCACTCCCTCAGTACTGACCCTCTGACAGTGCAGCACTCCCTCAGTACTGACCCTCTGACAGTGCGGCCCTCCCTCAGTACTGACCCTCTGACAGTGCAGCACTCCCTCAGTACTGACCCTCTGACAGTGCAGCACTCCCTCAGTACTGACCCTCTGACAGTGCAGCACTCCCTCAGTACTGACCCTCTGACAGTGCAGCACTCCCTCAGTACTGACCCTCTGACAGTGCAGCACTCCCTCAGTACTGACCCTCTGACAGTGCAGCACTCCCTCAGTACTGACCCTCTGACAGTGCGGCACTCCCTCAGTACTGACCCTCTGACAGTGCGGCACTCCCTCAGTACTGACCCTCTGACAGTGCGGCACTCCCTCAGTACTGACCCTCTGACAGTGCGGCACTCCCTCAGTACTGACCCTCTGACAGTGCGGCACTCCCTCAGTACTGACCCTCTGACAGTGCTGCATTCCCTCAGTACTGACCCTCTGACAGGGCAGCACTCCCTCAGTACTGACCCTCTGACAGTGCCGCACTCCCTCAGTACTGACCCTCTGACAGTGCGGCACTCCCTCAGTACTGACCCTCTGACAGTGCGGCACTCCCTCAGTACTGACCCTCTGACAGTGCGGCACTCCCTCAGTACTGACCCTCTGACAGTGCAGCACTCCCTCAGTACTGACCCTCTGACAGTGCGGCACTCCCTCAGTACTGACCCTCTGACAGTGCAGCACTCCCTCAGTACTGACCCTCTGACAGTGCAGCACTCCCTCAGTACTGACCCTCTGACAGTGCGGCACTCCCTCAGTACTGACCCTCTGATAGTGCGGCACTCCCTCAGTACTGACCCTCTGACAGTGCGGCACTCCCTCAGTACTGACCCTCTGACAGTGCTGCATTCCCTCAGTACTGACCCTCTGACAGGGCAGCACTCCCTCAGTACTGACCCTCTGACAGGGCAGCACTCCCTCAGTACTGACCCTCTGACAGTGCGGTACTCCCTCAGTACTGACCCTCTGACAGTGCGGCACTCCCTCAGTACTGACCCTCTGACAGTGCAGCACTCCCTCAGTACTGACCCTCTGACAGTGCGGCACTCCCTCAGTACTGACCCTCTGACAGTGCGGCACTCCCTCCGTACTGACCCTCTGACAGTGCGGCGCTCCCTCAGTACTGACCCTCTGACAGTGCAGCGCGCCCTCAGTACTGACCCTCTGACAGTGCGGCACTCCCTCAGTACTGACCCTCTGACAGTGCGGCCCTCCCTCAGTACTGACCCTCTGACAGTGCGGCCCTCCCTCAGTACTGACCCTCCCACAGTGCAGCACTCCCTCAGTACTGACCCTCTGACAGTGCAGCACTCCCTCAGTACTGACCCTCTGACAGTGCAGCACTCCCTCAGTACTGACCCTCTGACAGTGCGGCCCTCCCTCAGTACTGACCCTCTGACAGTGCAGCACTCCCTCAGTACTGACCCTCTGACAGTGCAGCACTCCCTCAGTACTGACCCTCTGACAGTGCAGCGCTCCCTCAGTACTGACCCTCTGACAGTGCAGCACTCCCTCAGTACTGACCCTCTGACAGTGCAGCACTCCCTCAGTACTGACCCTCTGACAGTGCAGCACTCCCTCAGTACTGACCCTCTCACATTGCTGCACTCCCTCAGTACTGACCCTCTGACAGTGCGGCACTCCCTCAGTACTGACCCTCTGACAGTGCGGCCCTCCCTCAGTACTGACCCTCTGACAGTGCGGCCCTCCCTCAGTACTGACCCTCCCACAGTGCAGCACTCCCTCAGTACTGACCCTCTGACAGTGCAGCACTCCCTCAGTACTGACCCTCTGACAGTGCAGCACGCCCTCAGTACTGACCCTCTGACAGTGCGGCCCTCCCTCAGTACTGACCCTCTGACAGTGCAGCACTCACTCAGTACTGACCCTCTGACAGTGCAGCACTCCCTCAGTACTGACCCTCTGACAGTGCAGCACTCCCTCAGTACTGACCCTCTGACAGTGCAGCACTCCCTCAGTACTGACCCTCTGACAGTGCGGCACTCCCTCAGTACTGACCCTCTGACAGTGCGGCACTCCCTCAGTACTGACCCTCTGACAGTGCGGCACTCCCTCAGTACTGACCCTCTGACAGTGCTGCATTCCCTCAGTACTGACCCTCTGACAGGGCAGCACTCCCTCAGTACTGACCCTCTGACAGTGCCGCACTCCCTCTGTACTGACCCTCTGACAGTGCGGCACTCCCTCAGTACTGACCCTCTGACAGTGCGGCACTCCCTCAGTACTGACCCTCTGACAGTGCGGCACTCCCTCAGTACTGACCCTCTGACAGTGCGGCACTCCCTCCGTACTGACCCTCTGACAGTGCGGCGCTCCCTCAGTACTGACCATCTGACAGTGCAGCGCGCCCTCAGTACTGACCCTCTGACAGTGCGGCACTCCCTCAGTACTGACCCTCTGACAGTGCGGCCCTCCCTCAGTACTGACCCTCTGACAGTGCGGCCCTCCCTCAGTACTGACCCTCCCACAGTGCAGCACTCCCTCAGTACTGACCCTCTGACAGTGCAGCACTCCCTCAGTACTGACCCTCTGACAGTGCGGCCCTCCCTCAGTACTGACCCTCTGACTGTGCAGCACTCCCTCAGTACTGACCCTCTGACAGTGCAGCACTCCCTCAGTACTGACCCTCTGACAGTGCAGCACTCCCTCAGTACTGACCCTCTGACAGTGCAGCACTCCCTCAGTACTGACCCTCTGACAGTGCAGCACTCACTCAGTACTGACCCTCTGACAGTGCGGCACTCCCTCAGTACTGACCCTCTGACAGTGGGGCACTCCCTCGGTACTGACCCTCTGACAGTGCAGCACTCCCTCAGTACTGACCCTCTGACAGTGGGGCACTCCCTCAGTACTGACCCTCTGACAGTGCGGCACTCCCTCAGTACTGACCCTCTGACAGTGCAGCACTCCCTCAGTACTGACCCTCTGACAGTGGGGCGCTCCCTCGGTAAAGAGTCTATTTCCTGCTTTGTACTGGGGTTACGGCAGGGGACCGATACCTACGCTCCGCATGAGGTGAGAGTAAACCCGAACCAATCAATGTTGCTGAATAGGAAGGAAGCTGTTTTGCCGGAGGCAGTGCTGCCCAGCAGAGTGGCTGCATCATTGTCTTGTTAAGTGTGAAGTGCAGTCTTTGCCCCCAGCAGTGAGAATGAAGTCGAAGCCAGAAGAGAAATCAAAGTCACTCGTCTGCGTGAATCATGACAAGAGGAGCAACTGCCTGTTACGTCCCTGTGTCAGTGACCCTGGCCCCGTCCCTGGCCATCACTCTGTTACGTCCCTGTGTCAGTGACCCTGGCCCCGTCCCTGGCCATCACTCTGTTACGTCCCTGTGTCAGTGACCCTGGCCCCGTCCCTGGCCATCACTCTGTTACGTCCCTGTGTCAGTGACCCTGGCCCCGTCCCTGGCCATCACTCTGTTACGTCCCTGTGTCAGTGACCCTGGCCCCGTCCCTGGCCATCACTCTGTTACGTCCCTGTGTCAGCGACCCTGGCCCCGTCCCTGGCCATCACTCTGTTACGTCCCTGTGTCAGTGACCCTGGCCCCGTCCTTGGCCATCACTCTGTTACGTCCCTGTGTCAGTGACCCTGGCTCCGTCCCTGGCCATCACTCTGTTACGTCCCTGTGTCAGTGACCCTGGCCCCGTCCCTGGCCATCACTCTGTTACGTCCCTGTGTCAGTGACCCTGGCTCCGTCCCTGGCCATCACTCTGTTACGTCCCTGTGTCAGTGACCCTGGCCCCGTCCCTGGCCATCACTCTGGCCAGCTCAGATACACTAATGTCTCTCTTTCTATCTCTTCTGTAGCCCGTGCCCAGAGCAAGGAATGGGGGACGAGTTTAACCTGATGGATCACTCTGACCTGTACATCTTGGATTTCAGTACGTAAGCTTCTGTTTGCTCTTTGCTAATCGCAAATTGACTGTTTCTCTTCAGGAGAGTATTAAAACGTTGTGTTTCTGTGTGGGTGCGGTCTATATACCATTTAATTCTGTTCCTTATGGCCTGGGGTGTGGGCCCGTGTTGTAGGGTGATTGGCGGTTCCAGCAGGTCACCTGCAGAGATGGGCAATGGTGGCATCGACGGGCGAACAATATCGGTCTTCAGGGGTGGAGGAATAGCGGGGGGGGGGGGGGGGGGGGCGGCACAGAATTCCCCTCTCATCCCGTGGCCTTGTGGCAGGTATCAGGAACACTGCCCTGGGCGAGAACCACAATCGTCACAAAGTTCTCTCAAATTCAGAAATCCTTCCTTTAGTTTGAACGTTGGATTTGTCGCCCTGCTGTTTGAGGTGGGGAAGGGGAAGCAAGGTATGCGAGAGGGTAGCTCACCTCATTCCGATATTCAAAAAGGGAGGTCGAGAGAAGGCACGGGAATTATAGACCAGTGAGCCTAACATTGGTAGTGGGGAAAATGCTTGAATCCATTATCAAGGACTTTATATCTGAACATTGATAAAGCAATGGCAGGATCAGTCAGAGTCAGCATGGATTTATGAAGGGAAAATCATGCTTGACAAATCTGTTGGAATTCTTTGAAGAGGTAACCAGTACAGTTGACAAGGGGGAGCCAGTCGATGTGGTATATTTGGGCTTTCAGAAGGCGTTTGACAAAGTCCCGCATAAGAGATTATTTTGCAAAATTAAAGGGCATGGGTTGGGGGAAATGTATTGAGGTGGATAGAAAACTGGTTGGCAGAGAGGAAACAAAGTGTAGGGATTAATGGGTCCTTTTCAAATTGGCAGGCAGTAACTAGTGGGTTACCACAGGGATCGGTGCTGGGACCCCAGCTATTCACAATATATATTAATGATTTGGATGAGGGAACAAAATGTAACATCTCAAAGTATATTGGCCTTCATAGCGAGAGGATTCGAGTACAGAAGTGGGGATGTGTTGCTGCAATTATACAAAAGTCCACAAAAGCCATGATCTCATTGAATGGCGGAGCAGGCTCGAGGGGCCAGATGGCCTACTCCTGCTCCTAGTTCTTATACAGGGCCTTGGTGAGGCCACAGCTGGAGCATTGTGCGCAGTTTTGGTCTCCTTCTCTGAGGAAGGATGTTCTTGCTCTCGAGGGAGAGCAGCGAAGGTTTACCAGACTGATTCCTGGGATGGCAGGACTGTCATATGAGGAGAGATTGACTAGGTTGGGATTGTTCTCGCTGGAGTTCAGAAGAATGAGGGGGAATCTCATAGAAACCTATAAAAGTCTACCAGGACTGGACAGGGTGGATGCAGGGAAGATGTTACCGATGGTGGGTGTGTCCAGACCCAGGGGGTCACAGTCGGAGGACACGGGGTAAACCATTTCGGACAGAGATAAGGAGACATTTCTTCACACAAAGAGTGGTGAGCCGGTGGAATTCATTACCACAGGAAGTATTTGATGCTAAAACATTGAATATATTCAAGAGGCGGCTGGATATGGCACTTGGGGAGAATGGGATCAAAGGCTATGGGGAGAAAGCAGGATTAGGCTATTGAGTTGGATGATCAGCCATGATGGTGATGAATGGCAGAGCAGGCTCAAAGGGCCAAAAGGCCTCCTCCTGCTCCTATCTATGTATCCATGTACCAGTTAGCCTAACATCTGAAATAACACAGACAGTGCTGGATAAACTCAGCAGGGCTGTGGAGAGAGAAACAGAGTTTACGTTTCGGAACTAAACCATCCTTCTACAGAACTGAAGCAAGTTAAAGATGTGCAGAATGATACAGTTGGAAAGGGGGTGAAGGCGGTGGGACAGAATAGAAGAACAGGGATAATATAATCTTTATTAGCATAACAAGGAGGCTTCTATTAACTCTGCAATGAAGTTACTGTGAAAAGCCCCTTGTTCAGTAAATAATTCCAAAAAGCTGGTCTCAGTAACGATGACCCCATGAAACCATTGCCGATTATCGTAAAAACCCATCTGGGTCACTAATCTCCTTCAGGGAAGGAAATCTGCTGTCCTTACCTGCTCTGGCCTACATGTGACTCCAGACCCCACAGCAATGTGGTTGACTGTTAACTGCCCTCAGAGTGTAGGATTAGGGGGACAGTTTAGGACCAGAGGGCAGAATCTCAGAGTAAGCGTTTGCCCATTTAAGATGAGGATGAGGAGAATTCCGACTTTGAAGGTAGTGAATGAACATAATAAGAACATAAGAACTAGGAGCAGGAGTCGGCCATCTGGCCCCTCGAGCCTGCTCCGCCATTCAATGAGATCATGGCTGATCTTTTGTGGACTCAGCTCCACTTTCCGGCCCGAACACCATAACCCTTAATCCCTTTATTCTTCAAAAAACTATCTATCTTTACCTCAAAAACATGTAATGAAGGAGCCTCAACTGCTTCACTGGGCAAGGAATTCCATAGATTCACAACCCTTTGGGTGAAGAAGTTCCTCCTAAACTCAGTCCTAAATCTACTTCCCCTTATTTTGAGGCTATGTCCCCTAGTTCTGCTTTCACCCGCCAGTGGAAACAACCTGCCCGCATCTATCCTATCTATTCCCTTCATAATTTTAAATGTTTCTATAAGATCCCCCCTCATCCTTCTAAATTCCAACGAGTACAGTCCCAGTCTACTCAACGTCTCCTCGTAATCCAACCCTTTCAGCTCTGGGATTAACCTAGTGAATCTCCTCTGCACATCCTCCAGCGCCAGTATGTCCTTTCTCAAGTAAGGAGACCAAAACTGAACACAATACTCCAGGTGTGGCCTCACTAACACCCGATACAATTGCAACATAACCTCCCTAGTCTTAAACTCCATCCCTCGAGCAATGAAGGACAAAATTCCATTTGCCTTCTCAATCACCTGTTGCACTTGTAAACCAACCTTCTGTGACTCATGCACTAGCACACCCAAGTCTCTCTGAACAGCGACATGCTTTAATATTTTATTGTTTAAATAATAATCCAGTTTGCTGTTATTCCTACCAAAATGGATAACCTCACATTTGTCAACATTGTATTCCATCTGCCAGACCCTAGCCCATTCACTTAACCTATCCAAATCCCTCTGCAGATTTCCAGTATCCTCTGCACTTTTCGCTTTACCACTCATCTTAGTGTCATCTGCAAACTTGGACACATTGCCCTTGGTCCCCAACTCCAAATCATCTATGTAAATTGTGAAGAATTGTGGGCCCAACACGGATCCCTGAGGGACACCACTAGCTACTGATCGCCAACCAGAGAAACACCCATTAATCCCCACTCTTTGCTTTCTATTAATTAACCAATCCTCTATCCATGCTACTACTTTACCCTTAATGCCATGCATCTTTATCTTATGCAGCAGCCTTTTGTGTGGTACCTTGTCAAAACCTTTCTGGAAATCCAGATATACCACATCCATTAGCTCCCCGTTATCTACTGCACTGGTAATGTCCTCAAAAAATTCCACTAAATTAGTTAGGCATGACCTGCCTTTTATGAACTCGTGCTGCGTCTGCCCAATGGGACAATTTCTATCCAGATGCCTCGCTATTTCTTCCTTGATGATAGATTCCAGCATCTTCCCTACTACCGAAGTTAAGCTCACTGGCCTATAATTTCCTGCTTTCTGCCTACCTCCTTTTTTAAACAGTGGCGTCACGTTTGCTAATTTCCAATCCACCGGGACCACCCCAGAGTCTAGTGAATTTCGGTAAATTATCACTAGTGCATCTGCAATTTCCCTAGCCATCTCTTTTAGCACTCTGGGATGCATTCCATCAGGGCCAGGAGACTTGTCTACCTTTAGCCCCATTAGCTTGCCCATCACTCCCTCCTTAGTGATAACAATCCTCTCAAGGTCCTCACCTGCCATAGCCTCATTTCTATCAGTCGCTGGCATGTTATTTGTGTCTTCCACTGTGAAGACCGACCCAAAAAACCTGTTCAGTTCCTCAGCCATTTCCTCATTTCCCATTATTAAAACTCCCTTCTCATCCTCTAAAGGACCAATATTTACCTTAGCCACTCTTTTTTGCTTTATATATTTGTAAAAACGTTTGCTGTCTGTTTTTATATTCTGAGCAAGTTTACTCTCATACTCTATCTTACTCTTCTTTATGGCTTTTTTAGTAGCTTTCTGTTGCCCCCTAAAGAGTTCCCAGTCCTCTAATCTCCCAGCAATCTTTGCCACTTTATATGATTTTTCCTTCAATTTGATACTCTCCCTTATTTCCTTAGATATCCACGGTCGATTTTCCCTCTTTCTTCCGTCCTTCCTTTTTGTTGGTATAAACCTTTGCTGAGCACTGTGAAAAATCGCATGGAAGGTTCTCCACTGTTCCTCAACTGTTCCACCATAAAGTCTTAGCTCCCAGTCTACCTTAGCTAGTTCTTCTCTCATCCCCTTGTAATCTCCTTTGTTTAAACACAAAACACTAGTATTTGATTTTACTTTCTCACCCTCCATCTGTATTTTAAATTCCACCATATTGTGATCGCTCCTTCCGAGAGGATCCCTAACTATGAGATCATGAATCAGAGAGAGAGAGAGAGAATACAGCAGAGAGCTGTAGAGGCTGGGCCGTTAAGGGTGTGCAGGGCTGAGGCAGGTTTTTAATCAGTGAGGGAATTGAGGGTTATGGGGAGAAGGCGGGAGAGTGAAGGTGAGGATTATCACATCAGCCATGATCTGATTGAATGGCAAAGGAGACTCGATGGGCCAAGTGGCCAGCTCCTGTGCCTTATGGCCTTGAGCCTCAAGGTTAGCATCAAATCCTTCAAAGGTGGATGGAGGAAACATCTGACCACAGGCTTGGCACCCTTTCTGGCAAACGCCAATTGATGCTGAAGCAATAGTTAATTTGAAAACAGCGATGATGGATATTAGAGAGAGTCTGGGCCAATGGTGGATCTGTGGAGCTGGATGACAGATCCACTGCCACCTCAGTAAGTGGGGAAAGAGGCTGGAGGGGTTAACTGGCTCCTCACCTTCCTCCGCTGGCTTAAAGAGAGAGAAGCAGGGAATGTGCGACAGGAAAGTCAGTACCAAACTAGAAGGAATGGCTTCATTTATACTCTGTGTCACTGAATGGGCAGTCGACCCAGGACAGAGGGAAGTGACCCTGCCCCTCTCTCAGGCAATGGGCAGCACAGGGTCCGTCCATCCCCCGTGGTTTAGATTCCCTGACCAGCGAATACAATCTCTCAGCCTCCACCCTGTCAAACCCCTTCAGAATCCTGTCTGTTCCAATGAGATCACCTCTCGTTCTGCTGGATCCCTGACACGATTCTGTTCTGAATTCCTGAATGTCTTTGTGAGTTTGCAGTGGGGTCGGACGTCACAACAGGGAAGGTGTTAAAGTTCCCTTCTTGCATCTGAGCATCTTTGGAAAGATCCACCTTTCTTAGCCCAGCTCTAGTTGCCCCTTTGCAGCGCAATGAGGGAGGGGGTCCCAGGGACTGATCTTGCTGCCGTCCTCTGGTGGTGCACGTTGTGGGTTTGATGAGGTTGCATCTTGTGTGTGGGACCCAACCGTCTGAAGGGTTTGTTTGACTATTTGTCAGGTCCAAGTCTGAAGACCTTATGCAAACTGGCCGTGATTCAGTACAGCTTGGATCAATCTGCGCTCCCTCATGACATCAGGTAAGTTCATTCCTATTTGCTGCTGTGTCCGAGGACACTGCTGGCTGCAATGGCAGACACGTCTTTAAAGTTATCAATCAATTGGAACACATTAGTTCAAAGAACAATACAGCACGGGAACAGGCCCAAACCCTCAGCCCTTCCTTGTGCCGTATCCCTCTATTCCCATCCTATCCATGTGTTTGTCAAGATGCCTTCTGAACGCCGTTAATGTATCTGTTTCCACAGCCTCCCCTGGCAACACATTCTCCCCGTGACGGCTGTCTCTCCCTGTCCTCACTTGCTCTCTCACTCTCTCCCCGGGCTCGCTCACCCCGAGCTCGCTCTCTCTCACACTCTCCCCACGCTCGCTCTCTCTCACTCTCTCCCCGGGCTCGCTCACCCCGAGCTCGCTCTCTCTCACACTCTCCCCACGCTCGCTCTCTCTCACTCTCTCCCCGCGCTCGCTCTCTCTCACTCTCTCCCCGCGCTCGCTCTCTCTCACACTCTCCCCGCGCTCGCTCTCTCTCACTCTCTCCCCGCGCTCGCTCTCTCTCACACTCTCCCCGCGCTCGCTCTCTCTCACTCTCTCCCCGCGCTCGCTCTCTCTCACTCTCTCCCCGCGCTCGCTCTCTCTCACTCTCTCCCCGGGCTCGCTCACCCCGAGCTCGCTCTCTCTCACACTCTCCCTACGCTCGCTCTCTCTCACTCTCTCCCCGGGCTCGCTCACCCCGAGCTCGCTCTCTCTCACACTCTCCCTACGCTCGCTCTCTCTCACTCTCTCCCCGGGCTCGCTCACCCCGAGCTCGCTCTCTCTCACACTCTCCCCGCGCTCGCTCTCTCTCACTCTCTCCCCGCGCTCGCTCTCTCTCACTCTCTCCCCGCGCTCGCTCTCTCTCACACTCTCCCCGCGTTCGCTCTCTCTCACTCTCTCCCCGCGCTCGCTCTCTCTCACACTCACCCCGAGCTCGCTCTCTCTCACACTCTCCCCGAGCTCGCTCTCTCTCACTCTCTCCCCGCGCTCGCTCTCTCTCACACTCTCCCCGGGCTCGCTCTCTCTCACACTCTCCCCGCGCTCACTCTCTCTCACTCTCTCCCCGCGCTCGCTCTCTCTCACACTCTCCCCGGGCTCGCTCTCTCTAACACTCTCCCCGCGCTCGCTCTCTCTCACTCTCTCCCAGCACTTGCTCCCTCTCACTCTCTCCCCGAGCTCGCTCTCTCTCACTCTCCCCGGGCTCGCTCTCTCACACTCTCCCCACGCTCGCTCTCTCTCACTCTCCCCGGGCTCGCTCTCTCTCACTCTCCCCACGCTCGCTCTCTCTCACTCTCCCCGGGCTCGCTCTCTCTCACTCTCCCCACGCTCGCTCACCCCGGGCTCGCTCTCTCTCACTCTCCCCGCGCTCGCTCTCTCTCACACTCTCCCCGCGCTCGCTCTCTCTCACACTCTCCCCGCGTTCGCTCTCTCTCACTCTCTCCCCGAGCTCGCTCTCTCTCACTCTCCCCGGGCTCGCTCTCCCGAGCTCGCTCTCTCTCTCACTCTCCCCGTGTTCTCTCACTTTCACTTTTTCCCTGCGTTTGCTCGCTCTCTCTCTCTCCCTATACTCCCTTGCTCTCTCTCACTCTCCCCGGGCTCTCTCTCACTCACCCCGCTCTCTCTCACTCTCCCCGCTCTCTCTCACCTCCGCCCCAGCTCGCGTCTCTCTCACTCTCTCCCCGCGTCTCTCTCAACGTCTCCCCCGCTCGCTCTCACATCATCCCCGGGCTCGCCTCCTCACTCACACCGCTCTCTCTCACGCACCCCGCTCTCTCGCACTCGCCCCTCGTCTCCGCCCTCACTTCTCACCCTGGCCTCGCTCTCTCTCATCACACACTCTCCCCGCTCTCGTCGCTTTCACACACTCTCCCGCTCTCTCTCTCTCTACACTTCTCCCGCTCTCTCTCTCTCACAGTGTCACACTCTCCCGCTCTCTCTCTCTCAGTGTCACACTCTCCCGCTCTCTCTCTCACACACTCTCCCTCGCTCTCTCTCTCTCTCAGTGTCACACTCTCCGCTCTCTCTCTCTCACACACTCTCCCCGCTCTCTCTCACTCACATACTCTCCCCACGCTCTCTCTCTCTCTCACACTCTCCCCGCTCTCTCTCTCTCACACTCTCCCCGCTCTCTCTCTCTCACACACTCTCCCCGCTCTCGCTCTCACACACTCTCCCCGCTCTCTCTCTCTCACACACTCTCCCCGCTCTCTCTCTCACACACTCTCCCCCTCTCTCTCTCTCTCTCACACTCTCCCCGCTCTCTCTCTCACACACACTCTCCCCGCTCTCTCTCTCACACTGCTCCCCCCTCTCTCTCTCACACGACTCTCCCCGCTCTCTCTCTCTATCACACACTCTCCCCGCTCTCTCTCTCTCACACACTCTCCCCCTCTCATCTCCTCACACTCTCTCCGCTCTCTCTCTCTCTCCACTCTCCCCCTCTCTCTCTCTCACACACTCTCCCCGCTCTCTCTCTCTCTCACACACTCTCCCCGCTCTCTCTCTCACACATTCCCCGCTCTCTCTCTCACACTCTCTCCGCTCTCTCTCACACACTCTCCCCGCTCTCTCTCTCACACACACTCTCCCAGCTCTCTCTCTCTCACACTCCCCCCGCGCTCTCTCTCTCTCACACACTCTCCCGCTCTCTCTCTCACACACTCTCCCCGCTCTCTCTCTCACACACTCTCCCCGCTCGCTCTCTCTCATACACTCTCCGCGCTCTCCCTCTCTCACACACTCTCCCCGCTCTCTCTCTCTCACACACTCTCCCCGCTCTCTCTCTCTCTCACACTCTCCCCGCTCTCTCTCTCACACACTCTCCCCGCTCTCTCTCTCTCTCACACTCTCCCGCTCTCTCTCTCACACTCTCCCGCTCTCTCTCTCACACTCTCCCCGCTCTCTCTCTCTCACACACTCTCCCCGCTCTCTCTCTCTCACACACTCTCCCCGCTCTCTCTCTCACACACTCTCCCGCTCTCTCTCTCTCACACTCTCCCGCGCTCTCTCTCTCACACTCTCACCGCTCTCTCTCTCACACACTCTCCCCGATCACTCTCACACACACTCTCCCCGCTCTCTCCTCTCACACCTCCACGCTCTCTCTCTCTCTCACACTCTCCCGCTCTCTCTCTCTCACACACTCCCCCCTCTCTCTCTCTCTCACACTCTCCCCGCTCTCTCTCTCACACACTCTCCCCGCTCTCTCTCTCACACACTCTCCCCGCTCTCTCTCTCTCACACACTCTCCCCGCTCTCTCTCTCTCTCACACACTCTCCCCGCTCTCTCTCACACACTCTCCCCGCTCTCTCTCTCACACACTCTCCCCGCTCTCTCTCTCTCACACACTCTCCCCGCGCTCGCTCTCACTCACACACTCTCCCCGCTCTCTCTCTCACACACACTCTCCCGCTCTCTCTCTCTCTCACACTCTCCCTGCTCTCTCTCTCTCTCACACACTCTCCCCGCTCTCTCTCCAACACTCCCCCGCTCTCTCTCTCACACACTCTCCCGCTCTCTCTCTCTCACACACTCTCCCGCTCTCTCTCTCACACACTCTCCCGCTCTCTCTCTCACACACTCTCCCCGCTCTGCTCTCTCACACACTCTCCCCGCTCTCTCTCTCACACCACTCTCCACGCCTCTCTCGACTCGTCCTACACTCCCCGCTCTCTCTCTCTCACACTCTCTCCGCTCTCTCTCACACACTCTCCCCGCTCTCTCTCTCTCTCACACACACTCTCCCCGCTCTCTCTCTCTCTCTCACACTCCCCCCGCTCTCTCTCTCTCACACACCCTCCCCGCTCTCTCTCTCTCACACACTCTCCCCGCTCTCTCTCTCTCTCACACACTCCCCGCACGCTCTCTCTCACACACTCTCCGCGCTCTCTCTCTCTCATACACTCTCCCCGCTCTCTCTCTCTCACACTCTCCCCGCTCTCTCTCTCTCACACACTCTCTCCGCTCTCTCTCTCTCACACACACTCTCCCCGCTCTCTCTCTCACACACTCTCCCCGCTCTCTCTCTCTCACACACTCTCCCCGCGCTCTCTCTCTCACAAACTCTCCCAGCTCTCTCTCTCTCTCACACTCTCCCCGCTCTCTCTCTCTCACACACTCTCCCCGCTCTCTCTCTCTCTCACACACTCTCCCCGCTCTCTCTCTCTCTCACACACTCTCCCCGCTCTCTCTCTCTCACATACTCTCCCCACGCTCTCTCTCTCTCTCACACTCTCCCCGCTCTCTCTCTCTCACACTCTCCCCCCGCTCTCTCTCTCTCACACACTCTCCCCGCTCTCTCTCTCACACACTCTCCCCGCTCTCTCTCTCTCACACACTCTCCCCGCTCTCTCTCTATCACACACTCTCCCCGCTCTCTCTCTCTCTCTCACACTCTCCCCGCTCTCTCTCTCACACACTCTCCCCGCTCTCTCTCTCACACTCTCCCCGCTCTCTCTCTCACACACTCTCCCCGCTCTCTCTCTCTCACACACTCTCCCCGCTCTCTCTCTCTCACACACTCTCCCCGCTCTCTCTCTCACACTCTCTCCGCTCTCTCTCTCTCTCACACTCTCCCCGCTCTCTCTCTCACACACTCTCCCCGCTCTCTCTCTCTCTCACACACTCTCCCCGCTCTCTCTCTCACACATTCCCCGCTCTCTCTCTCACACTCTCTCCGCTCTCTCTCTCTCTCACACTCTACCCGCTCTCTCTCTCTCACACACTCTCCCCGCTCTCTCTCTCTCTCACACTCTCCCCGCTCTCTCTCTCACACTCTCCCCGCTCTCTCTCTCACACTCTCCCCGCTCTCTCTCTCTCTCACACACTCTCCCCGCTCTCTCTCTCTCACACACTCTCCCCCTCTCTCTCTCTCACACACTCTCCCGCTCTCTCTCTCCTCTCTCACACTCTCCCCGCTCTCTCTCTCCACACTCTCCCCGCTCTCTCTCTCTCACACACTCTCCCCGCTCACTCTCACACACACTCTCCCCGCTCTCTCTCTCTCACACTCTCCCCGCTCTCTCTCTCTCTCACACTCTCCCGCTCTCTCTCTCTCACACACTCTCCCCGCTCTCTCTCTCTCTCTCACACTCTCCGTCCTCTCTCCTCTCAGCACTTACCCTCTCTCCCCGCTCTCTCTCTCTAACACACTCTCCCCGCTTCTCTCTCTCGTCACACACTCTCCCCGCTCTCTCTCCTCACACACCTCTCCCCGCTCTCTCTCTCACACACTCTCCCGCTCTCTCTCTACACACTCTCCGCCGCTCTCTCTCTCACACACTCTCCCGCGCTCGCTCTCACTCACACACTCTTCCCGCTCTCTCTCTCACACACACTCTCCCCGCTCTCTCTCTCTCACACACTCTCCTGCTCTCTCTCTCTCTCACACACTCTCCCCGCTCTCTCTCTCACACTCTCCCCGCTCTCTCTCTCTCACACACTCTCCCCGCTCTCTCTCTCCACACACTCTCCCCGCTCTCTCTCTCTCACACACTCTCCCCGCTCTCTCTCTCTCTCACACACTCTCCCCGCTCTCTCTCTCTCACACACTCTCCCCGCTCTCTCTCTCTCTCACACACTCCCCGCTCTCTCTCTCTCACACTCTCTCCGCTCTCTCTCACACACTCTCCCCGCTCTCTCTCTCTCTCACACACTCTCCCCGCTCTCTCTCTCTCTCACACACTCCCCCCGCTCTCTCTCTCACACACCCTCCCCGCTCTCTCTCTCACACACTCTCCCCGCTCTCTCTCTCTCTCACACACTCCCCGCACGCTCTCTCTCACACACTCTCCGCGCTCTCTCTCTCTCATACACTCTCCCCGCTCTCTCTCTCTCACACTCTCCCCGCTCTCTCTCTCTCACACACTCTCTCCGCTCTCTCTCTCTCACACACACTCTCCCCGCTCTCTCTCTCACACACTCTCCCCGCTCTCTCTCTCTCACACACTCTCCCCGCGCTCTCTCTCACACTCTCCCCGCTCTCTCTCTCTCTCCCCGTGCTCTCTCTCTCTCACACTCTCCCCACTCTCTCTCTCTCTCTCACACTCTCCCCGCTCTCCCTCTCTCTCACACTCTCCCCGCTCTCTCTCTCTCCCGGTGCTCTCTCTCTCTCTCCCCGTGCTCTCTCTCTCTCTCACACTCTCCCCGCTCTCTCTCTCTCTCTCTCTCTCTCCCCGCTCTCTCTCACACACTCTCCCTGTGCTCTCTCTCTCTCACACACTCTCCCCGTGCTCTCTCTCTGTCTCACACTCTCCCCGTGCTCTCCCTCTCTCTCACACTCTCTCACACTCTCCCCGTGCTCTCCCTCTCTCTCACAGTAATGCTCTCAGTAATTGAAATGTTGCCATTTTCAAACAAAACTTTGATTGGTCGATAATTACAACTTTTCTGTTTTGACATTGAAATTTGCTTTTTTGAAATAGTGATGAAATTTTGTTTGAGATCTTATTTTGGAATTGAGCTAAATTAATGTGAGAATACGGCAGCATGGTAGCACAGGGGTTAGCACTGTGGCTTCACAGCTCCAGGGTCCCAGGTTCGATTCCGGCTAGGGTCACTGCCTGTGCAGAGTCTGCACGTTCTCCCCGTGTCTGCGTGGGTTTCCTCCGGGTGCTCCGGTTTCCTCCCACAAGTCCCGATAGACGTGCAGGTTGGGTGGATTGGCCAGGCTAAATTGCACTTTGGAGGGGTTATTGGGTTATGGGGATAGGGTGGAAGTGAGGGCTTCGGTGGGTCGGTGCAGACTCGATGGGCCGAATGGCCTCCTTCTGCATTGTCTGTTCTATGTTCTAATAATTAATGTGAGTTCCAGATGTTCCTTGCGCCTGACTGCAGGACGTTTATAGATTTGGGATTTGGCCACTGAGTATTTATCTGTAGATTTTCAATGTTCCTGGTAGCTGTGAGCTGGAATGATGTGTGTTCTGTTACTAGGTGGGAGCTAACAGCCATGACAACAAACAGCAACATCAGCCGACCAATCTTCTCGTCTCACGGTTAAAGCATTGTGACTGTGTGCAGCTCCCTGACACGCCTGCTTTGTCCTGCCAGCCGATTCGGGAAGGGTGGGTGGGGAGGAGAATGTGCAAACTTCGCCGGAACACCCCCCCCCCCTCCCCCCCCAACAAGACAGGAAGAGACACACAGCCTCTTGCAACGGGGTGGGGGGGGGGGGGGGGGGGGGTGTTTGGAAACTTGTTGTTCGCACACAGCAGGAACAGGCGGCAGGCGAGCGACTGAGCGGTCTTTCTGAAGTCTATGTTTAATGTATCGGCCGGAGGTTATTGTTCACCGCTGTGCGTTGTGGGTGTTTTAACACACAAGTTGTGTTGGATGCTTTTACCAGAAGGTGCTCTGACAGATATACCTCACGCTAGCTGTTAGCTGCTTTTCCATGGACACCCTGTGGTGAGGGGAGAGTTGTTCTGGCTTTTATTTGAAAGAAACAGTTCCCTTCTTGGCCCTGGTGGAGGTATTCAAATTCAAAATTGCAGTGGTGGGTCTGTGTCGAGGGGCACGCTCTGTATCACCCCACACAGGCTCCACACAGGCCCCACACAGGCCCCACACAGGCCCCACACAGACCCCACTCAGGCTCCACACAGGCCCCACACAGGCCCCACACAAGCCCCACACAGGCCCCACACAGGCCCCACACAGGCCCCACACAGGCCCCACACAGGCTCCACACAGGCCCCACACAGGCCCCACTCAGGCTCCACACAGGCCCCACACAGGCTCCACACAGGCCCCACACAGGCCCCACACAGGCCCCACACAGGCTCCACACAGGCCCCACACAGGCCCCACACAGGCCCCACACAGGCCCCTGACAGGCTCCACACAGGCCCCACACAGGCTCCACACAGGCCCCACACAGGCCCCTGACAGGCCCCACACAGGCTCCACACAGGCCCCACACAGGCCCCACACAGGCCCCTGACAGGCCCCACACAGGCCCCACACAGGCCCCACACAGGCCCCACACAGGCCCCACACAGACCCCACACAGGCCCCACACAGGCTCCACACAGGCTCCACACAAGCCCCACACAGGCCCCACACAGGCTCCACACAGGCCCCTGACAGGCCCCACACAGGCTCCACACAGGCCCCACACAGGCCCCACACAGGCCCCTGACAGGCCCCACACAGGCCCCTGACAGGCCCCTGACAGGCTCCACACAGGCCCCTGACAGGCCCCACACAGGCTCCACACAGGCCCCACACAGGCCCCACACAGGCCCCACACAGGCCCCTGACAGGCCCCACACAGGCCCCACACAGGCCCCACACAGGCTCCACACAGACCCCACACAGGCCCCACACAGGCTCCACACAGGCTCCACACAGGCTCCACACAGGCCCCACACAGGCTCCACACAGACCCCACACAGGCCCCACACAGGCCCCACACAGGCCCCACACAGGCCCCACACAGGCTCCACACAGGCCCCACCTGGCTTACCTGTGTTTGAATCACTGACCTTGCCTGCAGGGCAAGGCGGCTGGAATATAAACTAGGATACAAGTAAGGATGGTCCCGAATGATGGGTTTGACACTTTACTGCCATCCAAAAGGATATCGCAATGCAGAGAATTGCCACACTGGATGGGGCCAGAGGGCCTAGGGCCCTGGTGTGAGACCAGAGTAATATCCCGGAGTGATGCAGCTGACAGTGGGAGACAGGGATCCAAGAAACTCAGTGGCTGATGGACCAATGGGGTGAGGTGGTGTGTGTCCGTCCCACACAGTTTACACAAGGCCACCCCGCTCCTTCATTGTGTAGGTGCCGTCCTGTTGCTTGAGTGAGTTTCGCTTCCTTTCTCCTCCTCGAGGGGTCAGTAATAGGAGTGTGAGATATCAGACCTGCCCTGGAGGAACACTCTCCAAACCCGGTATTGACCAGAAAGAGGGGCAGTGCAGAGCTTCCCCAGGGCTCACTGTACAGTGCAGAGCATCCCCAGGGCTCACTGTACAGTGCAGAGCATCCCCAGGGCTCACTGTACAGTGCAGAGCATCCCCAGGGCTCACCGTACAGTGCCAGAGCTTCCCCAGGGCTCACCGTACAGTGCACAGCATCCCCAGGGCTCACTGTACAGTGCAGAGCTTCCCCAGGGCTCACTGTGCAGTGCCAGAGCTTCCCCAGGGCTCACTGTACAGTGCAGAGCATCCCCAGGGCTCACTGTACAGCGCCAGAGCATCCTCAGGGATCACTGTACAGTGCCAGAGCTTCCCCAGGGCTCACTGTACAGTGCACAGCATCCCCAGGGCTCACCGTACAGTGCAGAGCTTCCCCAGGGCTCACCGTACAGTGCCAGAGCATCCCCAGGGCTCACTGTACAGTGCAAGAGCTGCCCCAGGGCTCACTGTACAGTGCCAGAGCATCCCCAGGGCTCACTGTACAGTGCTAGAGCTTCCCCAGGGCTCACTGTGCAGTGCAGAGCATCCCCAGGGCTCACTGTGCAGTGCCAGAGCTTCCCCAGGGCACACTGTACAGTGCCAGAGCTTCCCCAGGGCTCACTGTACAGTGCCAGAGCTTCCCCAGGGCTCACTGTACAGTGCCAGAGCTTCCCCAGGGCTCACTGTACAGTGCACAGCATCCCCAGGGCTCACTGTACAGTGCAGAGCTTCCCCAGGGCTCACTGTGCAGTGCCAGAGCTTCCCCAGGGCTCACTGTACAGTGCAGAGCATCCCCAGGGCTCACTGTACAGCGCCAGAGCATCCTCAGGGATCACTGTACAGTGCCAGAGCTTCCCCAGGGCTCACTGTACAGTGCACAGCATCCCCAGGGCTCACCGTACAGTGCACAGCATCCCCAGGGCTCACTGTACAGTGCAGAGCTTCCCCAGGGCTCACCGTACAGTGCCAGAGCTTCCCCAGGGCTCACTGTACAGTGCACAGCATCCCCAGGGCTCACTGTACAGTGCTAGAGCTTCCCCAGGGCTCACTGTACAGTGCCAGAGCTTCCCCAGGGCACACTGTACAGTGCCAGAGCTTCCCCAGGGCTCACTGTACAGTGCCAGAGCTTCCCCAGGGCTCACTGTACAGCGCAGAGCATCCCCAGGGCTCACTGTGCAGTGCCAGAGCTGCCCCAGGGCTCACTGTACAGCGCAGAGCATCCCCAGGGCTCACTGTACAGCGCAGAGCATCCCCAGGGCTCACTGTACAGTGCAAGAGCTGCCCCAGGGCTTACTGTACAGTGCAGAGCTTCCCCAGGGCTCACTGTACAGTGCCAGAGCTTCCCCAGGGCTCACTGTACAGTGCCAGAGCTTCCCCAGGGCACACTGTACAGTGCAGAGCATCCCCAGGGCTCACTGTACAGTGCAGAGCATCCCCAGGGCTCACTGTACAGTGCAGAGCATCCCCAGGGCTCACTGTACAGTGCAGAGCATCCTCAGGGCCCACTGTACAGTGCCAGAGCTTCCCCAGGGCACACTGTACAGTGCAGAGCATCCCCAGGGCTCACTGTACAGTGCAGAGCATCCCCAGGGCTCACTGTACAGTGCAGAGCATCCCCAGGGCTCACTGTACAGTGCAGAGCATCCCCAGGGCTCACTGTACAGTGCAGAGCATCCCCAGGGCCCACTGTACAGTGCAGAGCTGCCCCAGGGCTCACTGTACAGTGCAGAGCTGCCCCAGGGCTCACTGTACAGTGCCAGAGCTTCCCCAGGGCTCACTGTACAGTGCCAGAGCATCCCCAGGGCTCACTGTACAGTGCACAGCATCCCCAGGGCTCACTGTACAGTGCAGAGCTGCCCCAGGGCTCACTGTACAGTGCACAGCATCCCCAGGGCTCACTGTACAGTGCAGAGCATCCCCAGGGCTCACTGTACAGTGCACAGCATCCCCAGGGCTCACTGTACAGTGCACAGCATCCCCAGGGATCACTGTACAGTGCAGAGCATCCCCAGGGCTCACTGTACAGTGCACAGCTTCCCCAGAGCTCACTGTACAGTGCCAAGCTTCCACAGGGCTCACTGTACAGTGCACAGCATCCCCAGAGCTCACTGTACAGTGCCAAGCTTCCACAGGGCTCACTGTACAGTGCACAGCTTCCCCAGAGCTCACTGTACAGTGCCAAGCTTCCACAGGGCTCACTGTACAGTGCCGAGCTTCCTCAGGGATCACTGTACAGTGCCGAGCTTCCTCAGGGATCACTGTACAGTGCAGAGCATCCCCAGGGAGCACTGTACAGTGCCGAGCTTCCTCAGGAATCACTGTACAGTGCAGAGCTTCCCCAGGTATCACTGTACAGTGCAGAGCATCGCCAGGGATCACTGTACAGTGCCGAGCTTCCTCAGGGATCACTGTACAGTGCCAGAGCTTCCCCAGGGCTCACTGTACAGTGCAGAGCATCCCCAGGGCTCACTGTACAGTGCAGAGCATCCCCAGGGCTCACTGTGCAGTGCAGAGCTTCCCCAGGGCTCACTGTACAGTGCCGAGCTTCCTCAGGGATCACTGTACAGTGCAGAGCTTCCCCAGGGCTCACTGTGCAGTGCAGAGCATCCCCAGGGCTCACTGTACAGTGCAGAGCTTCCCCAGGGCTCACTGTACAGTGCCGAGCTTCCCCAGGGCTCATTGTACAGTGCCGAGCTTCCTCAGGGATCACTGTACAGTGCAGAGCATCCCCAGGGCTCACTGTACAGTGCAGAGCATCCCCAGGGCTCACTGTACAGTGCAGAGCATCGCCAGGGATCACTGTACAGTGCAGAGCATCGCCAGGGATCACTGTACAGTGCCAGAGCTTCCCCAGGGCTCACTGTACAGTGCCAGAGCATCCCCAGGGATCACTACAGTGCCAGAGCTGCCCCAGGGCTCACTGTACAGTGCAGAGCATCCCCAGGGCTCACTGTACATTGCAGAGCATCCCCAGGGCTCACTGTACAGTGCAGAGCATCACCAGGGCTCACTGTACATTGCAGAGCATCCCCAGGGCTCACTGTACAGTGCAGAGCATCCCCAGGGCTCACTGTACAGTGCAGAGCATCGCCAGGGCTCACTGTACAGTGCCAAGCTTCCACAGGGCTCACTGTACAGTGCAGAGCTTCTCCAGGGCTCACTGTACAGCGCAGAGCATCCCCGGGGATCACTGTACAGTGCCGAGCTTCCTCAGGGATCACTGAACAGTGCCGAGCTTCCTCAGGGATCACTGTACAGTGAACAGGAACCCTGGTTAATTTATCCTTTAACCCAGTGATAAGGAGCATGAACCCTGCATCTTGTTTGGTAATTCGGGCAATGTGGGTATCTGTTTGGGGTGTATGTACAGGCGAAGGTTTCATGAAGGGATTGCAATGGGTGTCCTGTTAGTTTTCATGTTGCGGTGAATTGCTTCTCACATCCTATCTACTGTGCCCACACTGGGAATACCTGTCCCTGAGGGAGACTCCCAGGCCTGGTTCAATCTGGCCTCTCCCTCACAAACTACCTCTGCTGGATCGCAGGCAGCTTCTGTCAAAGTGGGGAGGCCTTTGCTGGCCCGGCGTGTGGTGGGGCCTATTCCTGGCAAAACTACCACACTCCAGGTGTGAGAGGGGATCCAGGGAGCGAGGCTGGATATTTCCCATCTCCCACCTCCCCTCTGGGATGCCCTCTGACCCCAGCTGCTGCCCACTGCCCCTCCGGGCTGCCCTCTGACCCCAGCTGCTGCCCACTGCCCCTCCGGGCTGCCCTCTGACCCCAGCTGCTGCCCACTGCCCCTCCGGGCTGCCCTCTGACCCCAGCTGCTGCCCACAGCCCCTCTGGGCTGCCCTCTGACCCCAGCTGCCCTCTGACCCCAGCTGCTGCCCACAGCCCCTCCGGGCTGCCCTCTGACCCCAGCTGCTGCCCACTGCCCCTCCGGGTTGCCCTCTGACCCCAGCTGCCCTCTGACCCCAGCTGTTGCCCACTGCCCCTCCGGGCTGCCCTCTGAACCCAGCTGCCGCCCACCTCCCCTCTGGGCTGCCCTCTGACCCCAGCTGCTGTCCACAGCCCCTCCGGGCTGCCCTCTGACCCCAGCTGCTGCCCACTGCCCCTCCGGGCTGCCCTCTGACCCCAGCTGCTGCCCACAGCCCCTCCGGGCTGCCCTCTGACCCCAGCTGCTGCCCACAGCCCCTCCGGGCTGCCCTCTGACCCCAGCTGCTGCCCACTGCCCCTCCGGGCTGCCCTCTGACCCCAGCTGCTGCCCCCTACCCCTCCGGGCTGACCTCTGACCCCAGCTGCTGCCCCCTGCCCCTCCGGGCTGCCCTTTGACCCCCAGCTGCTGCCCACTGCCCCTCCGGGCTGCCCTCTGACCCCAGCAGCCCCTTTGTCGAGCATTTCATAGCCACACATTTGGATGTACGTTGGGGGGCTGGGTGGGGCGGGGGGATTCGAGGAGGGGGTCTCGGCTGGGTGGGGGGCAGGATTCGAGGAGGGGTTCTCTGCAGGGTGGGGCGTGGGGATTCGAGGAGGGGGTCTCTGCAGGTTGGGGCGGGGGGGATTCGAGGAGGGGGTCTCTGCAGGGTGGGGCGGGGGGATTCGAGGAAGGGGTCTCTGCAGGGTGGGGTGGGGGGATTCGAGGAGGGGGTCTCGGCTGGGTGGGGGGGGCAGGATTCGAGGAGGGGGTCTCTGCAGGGTGGGGTGGGGGGATTCGAGGAGGGGGTCTCTGCGTCACTCCGTCCAGTCCCATACAGAGGAGCGGAGCTCAGAGGACACGTTCCCCGACTGGTCACTGGGTCAATCGCACGGATTTCAAAGACTTTCCAGGAAGTGGTTCATTTGGCGGAAGCGAATTCCTGAGCGGAGAGCCTGCGAACGATCCGGAATCGTCCGGAACGATGTCCAGGTGACCCTGAACCCCAGAATCGCAACATCTACAAGCCAGCAACTTGCTACTCTTTTCCGTCTCTCTTTTGTAAAAAAAAACAAATTCATCACTGCACTTGTATTAAAAAAAATAAAGCTGCCATTTATCAGCCGGTCTGTCTTCATGGTTTGTGTTCAATGTGTATCTGTGTCACCAGCAACTCTTTCACCTGAAGTGATGTTCGGCTATTGTGTCTACAATAAAACCCAGGAACAGGAGGAGGCCCATTCAGCCCCTCTCCAGCCTGTTACACAGGAACAGGAGGAGGCCCATTCAGCCCCTCTCCAGCCTGTTACACAGGAACAGGAGGAGGCCCATTCAGCCCCTCTCCAGCCTGTTACACAGGAACATGTAGAAATGGTACAGCAGTTATCATGGGGGATTTTAATCTACATGTCGATTGGTTTAACCAGGTCGGTCAAGGCAACCTTGAGGAGGAGTTTATAGAATGTATCCGCGATAGTTTCCTAGAACAGTATGTAATGGAACCTACGAGGGAACAAGCGGTCCTAGATCTTGTCCTGTGTAATGAGACAGGATTGATTCATGATCTCATAGTTAGGGATCCTCTCGGAAGGAGCGATCACAATATGGTGGAATTTAAAATACAGATGGAGGGTGAGAAAGTAAAATCAAATACTAGTGTTTTGTGTTTAAACAAAGGAGATTACAAGGGGATGAGAGAAGAACTAGCTAAGGTAGACTGGGAGCTAAGACTTTATGGTGGAACAGTGGAGAACCTTCCAAGCGATTTTTCACAGTGCTCAGCAAAGGTTTATACCAATAAAAAGGAAGGACGGAAGAAAGAGGGAAAATCGACCGTGGATATCTAAGGAAATAAGGGAGAGTATCAAATTGAAGGAAAAAGCATATAATGTGGCAAAGATTGCTGGGAGATTAGAGGACTGGGAAATCTTTAGGGGGCAACAGAAAGCTACTAAAAAAGCTATAAAGAAGAGTAAGATAGAGTATGAGAGTAAACTTGCTCAGAATATAAAAACAGACATATATTTGTAAAAACATTTACTAAGACAAAAAAGAGTGGCTAAGGTAAATATTGGTCCTTTAGAGGATGAGAAGGGAGTTTTAATAATGGGAAATGAGGAAATGGCTGAGGAACTGAACAGGTTTTTTGGGTCGGTCTTCACAGTGGAAGACACAAATAACATGCCAGCAACTGATAGAAATGAGGCTATGACAGGTGAGGACCTTGAGAGGATTGTTATCACTAAGGAGGGAGTGATGGGCAAGCTAATGGGGCTAAAGGTAGACAAGTCTCCTGGCCCTGATGGAATGCATCCCAGAGTGCTAAAAGAGATGGCTAGGGAAATTGCAGATGCACTAGTGATAATTTACCGAAATTCACTAGACTTTGGGGTGGTCCCGGTGGATTGGAAATTAGCAAACGTGACGCCACTGTTTAAAAAAGGAGGTAGGCAGAAAGCAGGAATTTATAGGCCAGTGAGCTTAACTTCGGTAATAGGGAAGATGCTGGAATCTATCATCAAGGAAGAAATTGCGAGGCATCTGGATAGAAATTGTCCCATTGGGCAGACGCAGCATGGGTTCGTAAAAGGCAGGTCATGCCTAACTAATTTAGTGGAATTTTTTGAGGACATTACCAGTGCAGTAGATAACGGGGAGCCGATGGATGTGGTATATCTGGATTTCCAGAAAGCCTTTGACAAGGTGCCACACAAAAGGTTGCTGCATAAGATAAAGATGCATGGCATTAAAGGGTAAAGTAGTAGCATGGATAGAGGATTGGTTAATTAATAGAAAGCAAAGAGTGGGGATTAATGGGTGTTTCTCTGGTTGGCAATCAGTAGCTAGTGGTGTCCCTCAGGGATCCGTGTTGGGCCCACAATTGTTCACAATTTACATAGATGATTTGGAGTTGGGGACCAAGGGCAATGTGTCCAAGTTTGCAGATGACACTAAGATGAGTGGTAAAGTGAAAAGTGTAGAGGATACTGGAAGTCTGCAGAGGGATTTGGATAGGTTAAGTGAATGGGCTCGGGTCTGGCAGATGGAATACAATGTTGACAAATGTGAGGTTATCCATTTTGGTAGGAATAACAGCAAACGGGATTATTATTTAAACGATAAAATATTAAAGCATGCCGCTGTTCAGAGAGACTTGGGTGTGCTAGTGCATGAGTCACAGAAGGTTGGTTTACAAGTGCAACAGGTGATTAAGAAGGCAAATGGAATTTTGTCCTTCATTGCTAGAGGGATGGAATTTAAGACTAGGGAGGTTATGTTGCAATTGTATAAGGTGTTAGTGCGGCCACACCTGGAGTATTGTGTTCAGTTTTGGTCTCCTTACTTGAGAAAGGACGTACTGGCGCTGGAGGGTGTGCAGAGGAGATTCACTAGGTTAATCCCAGAGCTGAAGGGGTTGGATTATGAGGAGAGGTTGAGTAGACTGGGACTGTACTCGTTGGAATTTAGAAGGATGAGGGGGATCTTATAGAAACATTTAAAATTATGAAGGGAATAGATAGGATAGATGCGGGCAGGTTGTTTCCACTGGCGGGTGACAGCAGAACTAGGGGACATAGCCTCAAAATAAGGGGAAGTAGATTTAGGACTGAGTTTAGGAGGAACTTCTTCACCCAAAGGGTTGTGAATCTATGGAATTCCTTGCCCAGTGAAGCAGTTGAGACTCCTTCATTAAATGATTTTAAGGTAAAGATAGATAGTTTTTTGAAGAATAAAGGGATTAAGGGTTATGGTGTTCGGGCCGGAAAGTGGAGCTGAGTCCACAAAAGATCAGCCATGATCTCATTGAATGGCGGAGCAGGCTCGAGGGGACAGATAGCCTACTCCTGCTCCTAGTTCTTATGTTCTTATGAACAGGAGGAGGCCCATTCAGCCCCTCTCCAGCCTGTTACACACGAACAGGAGGAGGCCCATTCAGCCCCTCTCCAGCCTGTTACACAGGAACAGGAGGAGGCCCATTCAGCCCCTTCTCCAGCCTGTTACACAGGAACAGGAGGAGGCCCATTCAGCCCCTCTCCAGCCTGTTACACACGAACAGGAGGAGGCCCATTCAGCCCCTCTCCAGCCTGTTACACAGGAACAGGAGGAGGCCCATTCAGCCCCTCTCCAGCCTGTTACACAGGAACAGGAGGAGGCCCATTCTGCCCCTTCTCCAGCCTGTTACACAGGAACAGGAGGAGGCCCATTCAGCCCCTTGAGCCTGTTCCACAAGAACAGGAGGAGGCCCCATTCTATCCCTAATGTTTGACACATGGTCCAACAATGTAGTCTCAGAACTCTGACTCACCAATTTCTCCTTAATCTAAATAGTCATCTTATCAATTCAATTTAGGTGCATCCGGTATTGTAAATAGTACCAATAGAATTCCTTTATCCCAATCCTCCGGATAATCCTGACCATACGCCTTCAACATGGTGTTTAGAGGTTGATGCTATCTTTCTATTGCCCCTTGTGATTCCGGGAGGTCCACTGTGGAGTTAAATTGCTTTATTGCTAAGCTATCCATAACTTCCTTGAATGACTTTGACAGTAAATTGGATGCCTGATCTGAAAATCTAGGAATCCCTCGCCATGGATATGTCCCGTGGCTGGTGTCTCCCCCCCCCCCCCCCCCCCCCCCCAAGAAAAGAGATCCCTGGGAACTAGAGAATAGTCCAGACAGGGGCAGTGGAAATATTTAGTGTTGTAACACTCGCCTGTGGAAGGAGAACACTTGTGACCTGTGTTGAAACCTCTGGGACCGATCACCTGCAAGCCATCCATTCATTTCCAGTAGTGAGTTGTGATTGACAGCTTCCACAAACCATCTGCAGCCTCGCTCCATTCCCAACGCATCACACAAGCTTGCCACCCTCCCATTGATTCTGTCTACACCTCCCGCTGCCTCAGAAAGGCAGACAGCATTGTCAGAGACCCCCCCCCCCCCCTCAACCCAGGCTTTGCCCTCCAGACCCTTCCATCAGGCAGAAGGTACAGAGTCTGAAGACTCGCACATCCAGACATAGAAACAGCTTCTTCCCCACAGCTACTGGACTCCTCAACGACTCTCCCTCGGACTGATCTGTTCCCTGTAAGAACACTATGCTGCTCTTGCTCATGTATTTGCTTTGCTTGGCCCCTTGTTCCATACGGAACCAATCACTTTGTCGATGTATCATTTGTCAATGTTCTCTGTTGATTATTCTTGTGTCGACTGTGTACATTCCCTCGGCCACAGGAAAATACTGTTTACTGTACTTCGGTACATGTGACAATAAATCAAATCATAAATCAGATCAAATCTCCCTTCATGGATGAGTGACTCTGAGTACTAAAACTGCAATGTTTACAAACATCAACCACATCAAAGAGAGGTAAGTGCTTTGCAATCATGCAAGTGTCCAGCTTCCAGACGGGGGGCCTCTATTTAGGAGGTCCTAGTGAGGGGTCCTTCAGTTAGGGGGTTCCTGGGAGGGGTTTCTATAGTAAGAGGGTCCCTGGGGAGGGGGAGGTTCTTCCATTTTAGGGGTGGGGGTTTGGGCCTGGGAGAGGAGGGGTGGGCAGGTTGTGCATTGTGGTTATAGAGGGGAGAGGGTGGCCCTCAGATGCAGTTTGGGGGAAACGCCTTTAAGGAGCTATGTGCTCAACCCACTAAGTCGATTGAAGTGGGTCACCATTTGGGGGGGGGGGGGGGCGGAGCATTGGACGCCCATTTCGATTTTGGAAGAATCCGGGCCCACATTTCTAATATAACACTCCAGTGTAAACTCAGATTCTATTTCTGTATATATTTTTATGATACAACTGCTTTATCTCTGAATCCTAGTGTTGTAATTCAAACCATTTTCCTGAACTAAAGATATCTGCTTCCTCCACCACCTGCTCTTGTTCTTTACCAATATTCTGATCAAACATGGATTGTGACAATCGAACTTCAGCCTCCCTATCGGTACTCGTCAACTTCTCATCCTCCTTCTCAATCTGTGACTCTGTGGGCTTGTCACCACAGTGTCAGGAAACACCCAGTGTTGTATTTTATATTTTCCCCGCGTCTTGACTGTGATAGAGAAATTCAAACAGCATTCATTAGATAAGCAAAACTGAACTTTATTCACTAATTAGAACTGCTAGCAGAAAATGGCTGATACTTGGAGTCGGAAGGCAGTCAATTACAAACTGCGGAGTCCGTCCCAAGTCTGCGATAGTACAGAAAAGAAGGCGATTCTTATACATTATAGGATCAAGATAACATGAATACAGCTTGGTCAGGAATTTGATTGAAAGTAAAACATAAGTAATAATCGTTACAATGGCGTCACCTTGCGGACCTTTAGGGGACTTGAGTTTCATATCATTATCTTGTCTTTGTTTTAAGAAAGGGAAGAAGTTGTTTACATACAGAAAGAGACAGTTGTTCAGCTTGTTATGTATAAAGACTACTATCTCCAAGCCTTATCTAGACTCTCAGAGTCACCCAGTTCCCAAGACATGCTGACCTCGGCTGTCTCTGTATTCTGGGCCTTAGGTTATATGAAAATCAGTTTAAATTCACTTGTACCAAGAAGACTTGACTAGTTTTCCCATCATGCCATTATTTGCTTCACACAATACCACACCAGGATATGCTTCTTGCAACACCCAGTAGCTTTTCAACCACGGTAGGCATCATCCCCCCCCCCCCCCCCCCAACCTGTGATCCAGCTACTAATAATAATCTTTATTATTGTCACAAATAGGCTTTCATTAACACTGCAATGAAGTTACTGTGAAAATCCCCTCGTCGCCACATTCCGGCGCCTGTGAAGGGAGAATTCAGAATGTCCAATTCACCTCACAGCACGTCTTTCGGGACCGGTATGTTATGGGAGAGGTGTTTTCAGAACCCCAAAATGTATCATGGAGTTCAACCAACCCCCACCTTTAATGGATTGTTGCTTTTGAAGTACACGGCTTGTTCCCCAGGTGTAGTATTACAATTATGGACACGTGGTTTTTAAAACAAAATAATGTTTATTCCATGAACTCAAGTTAACCTTTTAAATAAACATTGGATCTCTTAACACCCCTTACTTCAAAGATAACCCCAAAAATAATATAACACTACCCAATCCTGCAAACTGTTCCTTTACACATCCAAAAGACAAATCCTTCAAACAGAAGCACGTTAGATTTATATTCAATACTGAGACCTTTTTACAATTCTGATTTCACCAAAGGATTAAGAGATAGTCCTTCATGGCAGAGATCACCAGCAATGCAGCTCACAGCCACACCCAAGCTTTCTTCAAACTGAAACTAAAACTCAGAACTAACCTCAAAATGGCCGAACTGAGCTCAGCTCCACCCACTCTCTGACATCACTGTTTTCTTAAAGGTACATTGCTTAAACATGCATTTCTTAAAGGTACTCTCACATGACACCTCCCCCAAGAAAAAAAAACATCAACTTCAAGATGGTTTCACTTTTCATTTTTGCACCATCCACTAAGAAATGCACACAGTAAATATACGTTTTAGTTTTTTTTAAAAACACCCGCAAGCAGGCATAATAACATAGTCCATTATTCCCGTTCTTCTTCCTCCAACTGAAAACCTTCCCGATTGACAGTCTCTTTGAACAAGAAAGTCTCTGCACGATCTATTCATTCCTCTACTCCTCGGCATTTCTCTTTAGAATCAGATACTTTAGTTCAATCTGACCGCAGAGCCCCTTGCAATTCTCCAATACAGGAGCATTGGTGATCACAGCTTTCAGGCAGTCAAATGCCTGTTGAAAGTCCCCTGTCCATTGAATGTTTTTACGTTTCTTCAGCAATTCTATCAGTGGAGCAACCACGCTACAAATCTTTTGCACAAAGGTTCGATCAAATCCATTCATGCTAAGAAATCGCATTATTTCCCTTCGTCTTGAGGGTATCGGAAACTCCTCAAGGAAAGTGATTCGGGCTTCTCCAAATTCACTTTTGGCTAGGTTGATCACCAAACCCGCCTCCTGAAGTCGATCGAAGAGCTCCATACGATGTTTAAAATGTTCCTTCCATGTCTGGAAGTTGGAAATAAAAGCAGATTATCCCACTTTCTCAATGCAATCCTTCAAATGTGGGATAGGATAAGAGTCCGTTCTTGTAACTGCATTCATCTTTCTATAGTCCACACACAACCGTTGGGTACCGTCATGTTTAGGTACCATCACTACGGGTGAGCTCCATAGGCTGCAACCCACTTCAATTCTGCCATTTTTAAGCATATTCTCAATCTCTGTTAACCTGTGCCAATTTTAAAGTGTTAAGTCTATATGGATGTTGTTTGATCGGAACCACATTTCCCACATCTACATCATGTATAGCCATTTTAGTACTTCCCAATTTATCTCTACAAACTTGCCCCTGTGATATCAATAACTCTTTCAGGTCAGTTCGTTTTTCCTCTGGAAGGTAACAACAATTCATCCCAATTTTTAAGAACATCCTCATTTTCCAATTTAATTTGAGGTATGTCAAATTCACACTCATCTGGATTTGGTTCGTCACTTTGAGTTAGAATCATTAAAACCTCCTTTTTCTCTCCTTCCCTTTCAAAGTATCTTTCAAGCATATTCACATGACACACTCAGTGAGTCTTCCTTCTATCTGGTGTTTTTACCACATAATTCATCTCACTTAATTTCCTTTCAATCTGATACGGTCCACAAAACCTAGCTTTTAAAGGCTCACCTACCACTGGTAACAACACTAAAACTTTATCTCCACTTGCAAAACTACGAACTGTGGATTTCATGTCCGCTACCCGTTTCATCACATTTTGTGCAACTTTCAAATGTTGTCTAGCTAATTCACCTGCTCTATTTAATCGTTCCCTAAAATTTGACACGTAATCCAATAATGTAATTTCCGATTTCTCACCCACCAATTTTTCTTTGATCAATTTAAGTGGTCCTCTTACCTCATGACCAGAAATTAGTTCAAAAGGACTGAATTTGGTTGACTCATTAGGTGCATCCCTAATTGCAAACAGTACGAATGGAATTCCTTTACCCAATCCTCTGGATCATCTTGACAATAAGCCCTCAACATTGTCTTTAATGTCTGATGCCACCTTTCTAACGCTCCCTGCCATTCTGGATGGTACACAGTTGATTTAAATAGTTTTATTCCTAAACTATCCATAACTTCTCTGAATAACTTTGAGGTAAAATTTGATCCTTGATCCAATTGTATTTCTGTGGGTAGTCCATATCTAATAAAGAATTTAAGTAACTCCTCCACAATCTTTTTAGCTGTAATATTACGTACTGGAATGGCCTCTGGAAGCCTAGTAGACACATCCATTATAGTCAAAAGATATTGATTCCCACTTTTCATTTTAGGAAGCGGTCCTACACAATCAATTAGGACCCTCGTAAAAGGTTCCTCAAATGCTGGAATGGGTATTAAGGGTGCTGGTTTTATCACTGCTTGAGGTTTCCCTATCACTTGACAAGTATGAGATGATTGACAAAATTTAACTACATCTTTATGTAGTCCAGGCCAATAAAAATGTTTCTGGATTTTAGCTTGAGTTTTCCTTATTCCCAAATGACCTCCCACTGGTACCTCATGAGCAATTCACAACACCTCCTTTCTATACCCTACCGGCAATACTACATGATGAACGTCTGCCCACTTTTCATCTGCCTGCATATGTACAGGTCTCCATTTTCTCATCAAGACATCACTTTTACGGTAATAACACTCTGGTATACACGCAGATTCCTCTTCCGTATATGCTTTCTGATACATCCGTTTTATTTCTACATCTTTCTGTTGTAACTCCGCCAATTTTCCTGAACTAAAAATATCCGCCTCATCCTCCACCTGTTCTTGTTCTTTTTCAACCGTCTGATCAAAAATCGTTTCTGATAATTTAACTTCAACTTCATCTTCACTCTTTGAATTCTCCTATTGTCTTAACCTGTGACATTGTTACTACACAATCCGGAAAAATCCCAGGATATTCGTCCTTCCACATTTCAGTTGTCTGATTTTCCACTGGCTTATCAACCACAGTAGGCATCACTTCCACCTGCGATCCAGCTATATCATTACCCAAGATAAACTATTCCTGGACAAGATAGTTTATCTATTATTCCTACTACCACTTCACCACTCTTCACTGGACTTTCCAACCTTACCTTATATAATGGAACACTACTCCTCTCACCCTGAATTCCACATATCACCACCTTTTCTGGCAACATTCTTCCCAAACTACATAATTCATCTCTTACAATCAAAGATTGACTAGCCCCTGTATCTCTTAAAATTGTGACTTCTTTACCTGCTCCTCCTGATACACATGAATAAACTTTACCCACACAAGTAAATTCTTTAAAGACATCTGGCACCTTCTTAACAATTACTTCTTGAATAGGCTGTACAATCGTTTGCACTTCCTTCGCTTCCCTTGTGCTTTCCTTTACCACTCTGTCTTATCCTGTTTTACCACATCAGCCTTCCCAGTGCTTTTCTTCAACCACCACACTGTGACTTTACATGGCCGAGTTTATTGCAGTGAAAACATTTGAAACTTTTCATCTCTTTTCCACCATCCTGGATTTCTTTTTAATCTGAGGTACACTCTCCTTACTATCTCCCATCAGATCACCTTTACCTTTACCACTTGAGTATTTTTCATGTCCCCAGTTTCTATCCCTCACCGGCTGAAACTGATGTCGCAAACCAATCTTTGATTGATGAACTAATTCAGAATCATCTGCCATTTCTGCTGCTAATCTCGCAGTTTTAACCCTCTGTTCTTCCACATGACTTCTCACTACATCAGGAATTGAATTTTTAAACTCCTCCAAAAGTATAATTTCTCTGAGAGCTTCTTACATTTGGTCTATTTTAAAAGCCCTTATCCACCTATCAAAATTACTCTGAGCCTTTCAAACTCCATGTATGTTTGACCAAATTCTTTCCTTAAATTTCTAAACCTTTGAAGCTTCAGGCACTAGCTCATATGCACTTAAGATGGATTTCTTCACCTCCTCATACGTTCCAGATATCTCCTCCGGTAGTGATGCAAACACTTCACTAGCTCGACCGACCAGCTTTGTTGGAATCAGTAACACCCACATGTCCTGGGGCCATTTCATTTGTTTAGCTACAATCTCAAATGAAATGAAAAAGGCTTCCACTTCCTTCTTGTCAAACCTTGATAATGCTTGGACATTTTGGCTAAGGTAAATATTGGTTCTTTAGAGGATGAGAAGGGAGTTTTAATAATGGGAAATGAGGAAATGGCTGAGGAACTGAACAGGTTTTTTGGGTCGGTCTTCACAATGGAAGACACAAATAACATGCCAGCGACTGATAGAAATGAGGATATGACAGGTGAGGACCTTGAGAGGATTGTTATCACTAATGAGGTAGTGATGGGCAAGCGAATGGGGCTAAAGGTAGACACGTCTCCTGGCCCTGATGGAATGCATCCCAGAGTGCTAAAAGAGATGGCTCGGGGAAATTGTAGATGCACTAGTGATGATTTACCAAAATTCACTAGACTCTGGGGTGGTCCCGGTGGATTGGAAATTAGCAAACGTGACACCACTGTTTAAAAAAGGAGGTAGGCAGAGAGCAGGAAATTATAGGCCAGTGAGCTTAACGTCGATAGTAGGGAAGATTCTGGAATCTATCATCAAGGAAGAAATAGCGAGGCATCTGGATAGAAATTGTCCCATTGGGCAGACGCAACATGGTTTCATAAAGGGCAGGTCGTGCCTAACTAATTTAGTGGAATTTTTTGAGGACATTACCAGTGCAGTAGATAACGGGGAGCAAATGGATGTGGTATATCTGGATTTCCAGAAAGCTTTTGACAAGGTGCCACACAAAAGGCTGCTTCATAAGATAAAGATGCATGGCATTAAGGGTAAAGTAGTAGCATGGATAGTGGATTGGTTAATTAATAGAAAGCAAAGAGTGGGGATTAATGGGTGCTTCTCTGGTTGGCGATCAGTAGCTAGTGGTGTCCCTCAGGGATCCGTGTTGGGCCCACAATTGTTCACAATTTACATTGATGATTTGGAGTTGGGGACCAAGGGCAATGTGTCCAAGTTTGCAGATGACACTAAGATGAGTGGTAAAGCGAAAAGTGCAGAGGATACTGGAAGTCTGCAGAGGGATTTGGATAGGTTAAGTGAATGGGCTAGGGTCTGGCAGATGGAATACAATGTTGACAAATGTGAGGTTATCCATTTTGGTAGGAATAACAGCAAACGGGATTATTATTTAAACAATAAAATATTAAAGCATGCCGCTGTTCAGATAGACTTGGGTGTGCTAGTGCATGAGTCACAGAAGGCTGGTTTACAGGTGCAACAGGTGATTAAGAAGGCAAATAGAATTTTGTCCTTCATTGCTAGAGGGATGGAGTTTAAGACTAGGGAGGTTATGTTGCAATTGTATAAGGTGTTAGTGAGGCCACACCTGGAGTATTGTGTTCAGTTTTGGTTTCCTTACTTGAGAAAGGACGTACTGGCACTGGAGGGTGTGCAGAGGAGATTCACTAGGTTAATCCCAGAGCTGAAGGGGTTGGATTATGAGGAGAGGTTGAGTAAACTGGGACTGTACTCATTGGAATTTAGAAGGATGAGGGGGGATCTTATAGAAACATTTAAAATTATGAAGGGAATAGATAGGATAAATGCGGGCAGGTTGTTTCCACTGGCGGGTGAAAGCAGAACTAGGGGGCATAGCCTCAAAATAAGGGGAAGTAGATTTAGGACTGAGTTTAGGAGGAACTTCTTCACCAAAGGGTTGTGAATCTATGGAATTCCTTACCCAGTGAAGCAGTTGAGGCTCCTTCATTAAATGTTTTTAAGGTAAAGATAGATAGTTTTTTGAAGAAAAAAGGGATTAAGGGTTATGGTGTTCGGGCCGGAAAGTGGAGCTGAGTCCACAAAAGATCAGCCATGATCTCATTGAATGGTGGAGCAGGCTCGAGGGGCCAGATGGCCTACTCCTGCTCCTAGTTCTTATGTTCTTATATTTAAATAGATTCCCACCAAGCCTTCGACTTTGACACTCTTTCTCACTATCCTCATCACTATCATCCAACTGTACGTTTCCCTTTACATCAGCCAATTTTAACTGACTGTCATGTTTCATGACCATTTTCTGAAGTTCAAACTCTCTCTCTTTATCTTTTTCCCTGATCTGTATCTCCCTTTCTCTTTCTTTTTGTTCTGCTAGAGCTATTCTTTCTTTTCTCCTTTCTTCTCTCTCCTTTTGTTTTTCCTCTCTCTCTTTCGTATTCAAGCTGCTTTAATTCTTTCTCATGTTTAATTTGCAACTGAATCTTTACCATTTACAATGAGTCAGACTGTATCTCGGGCAACTTTAAATGCTTAGCCACCGCCATAATTACCTCACCTTTTCACATTTTGTGAGGTAATGTTAACTGCAATGTTTTTGCCAATTGAACAGACTGCTTTTAGTCTCTGTCCGTAAGGTACTGCGTGTGACCGTCTCCACCCCCAAAATCTTCTGAGTCTCCGAAATAGCCATTGTCCACAACACACGTCTTTAAGTTCACAAAAGTCAATCCAATAGATAGACTTTTATCCCCCTCGAGCCCCCAATTGTTATGGGAGAGGTGTTTTTAGAACCCCAAAATGTATCATGGAGTTCAACCAACCCCCACCTTTAATGTATTGTTGCTTTTGAAGCACACGGCTTGTTCCCCAGGTGTAGTATTACAATTATGGACACGTGGGTTTTAAAACAAAATAATGTTTATTCCATGAACTCAAGTTAACCTTTTAAACAAACATAGGATCTCTTAACACCCCTTACTTCAAAGATAAACCCAAAAATAATACAACACTACCCAATCCTGCAAACTGTTCCTTTACACATCCAAAAGACTTAACAAATCCATCAAACAGAAGCACGTTAGATTTATATTCAATACTGAGACCTTTTTACAATTCCGATTTAACGAGTAGGCTTCAATGAAGTTACTGTGAAAAGCCCCTAGTTGCCACATTCCGGCACCTGTTCGGGGAGGCTGGTACGGGAATCGAACCATGCTGTTGGCCTGCTTGGTCTGCTTTAAAAGCCAGCGATTTAGCCCAGTGAGCTAAACCAGCCCCTGTAGATCCTGTCTCGAAGAATTCTCTCCAGTAATTTTCCTACCACTGACGTAAGGCTCACTGGCCTGTAGTTCCCTGGAGTCTCCTTGCTGAATGATCTCCTACATTGTGGTGGTTCCATGGACTACCTCAGGCCCCTCATGAAGCTCAATTAAATCTCCGCTCAAAACTCCTCTGTTCCAGAGAAAATATCCAAACTGATCAATCTTTCCTCACCACTATTCTCCAATCCTCGTATCATCCTCATAAACCTCTGGACACACTCTCGCACGATCACATCTTTCCTTCCGTTTGGTGACCAAAACTGTGCACAGTGACCTAACTCAGCTTTATTAAATCCAGTTCCAGCACCACCTCCCTGCTCTAATACTCTGTGCCTCAGTGAAGTATCCGATAGGCCTTCTTAACCACCTTATCAACCTGCTACATTTCGGGATTTGTAGATAAACAATCCTGAATTCCCTCTGTTCCTCTCCCATTTATTGTCTGTCTCTTTGTTCTATTCAATACTTGCCCTCACATTTCCCTGCTTTGAATCCCATTTGCCTTTTTCCTGATTTATAAGTCTTCAAACGATCTAAATCCTGCTGTATCCTCTGACAGTCCTCATCGCTATCCGCAATTCCATCAACCTTTGTGTCATTTGAAAACTTACTAATCAGTTACATTTTCCTCCAAATCCTTTATATATACTACGAACAGCAAAGGTCCCATCACTGATCCCTGCGGAACACCACGAGTCACAGCCCTCCAATCAGAAAAGAACCCTTCCATTGCTACTCTCTGCCTTCTATGACCTAGCCAGTTCTGTATTCACCTTGCCACCTCACCCCTCATCCCGTGTGACTTCACCTTTTGTACCAGTCTACCATGAGGGACCTTGTCAAAGGTCTTACTGAAGTCCATATAGACAACATCCACTGCCCTACCTGCATCAATCATCTTTGTGACCTCCTCAAAAAACTCGATCAAATTAGTGAGGCACGACCTCCCCTTCACAAAACCGTGCTGCCTCTCGCTAATACATTCACTTGCTTCCAAACTCCCATTACTCATGGCTAATTTTTCTATCATCTCCAAATGTATGAATCATGCCTCTCATGTTTAATTCTAATTCATTGGTAACATACATAGATACATAGAAGATAGGAGCGGGAGGAGGCCTTTTGGCCCTTCGAGCCTGCTCTGCCATTCATCACCATCATGGCTGATCATCCAACTCAATAGCCTAATCCGGCTTTCTCTCCATAGCCTTTGATCCCATTCTCCCCATGTGCTACATCCAGCCGCCTCTTGAATATATTCAATGTTTTAGCATCAACTACTTCCTGTGGTAATGAGTTCCACCGGCTCACCCCTCTTTGTGTGAAGAAATGTCTCCTTATCTCTGTCCGAAATGGTTTACCCAGAATCCTCAGGCTGTGACCCTTGGTTCAGGACACACCCATCATTGATAACATCTTCCCTGCATCTATCCTGTCTAGTCCTGTTAGAATTTTATAAGTCTCTATGAGATCCCCCTCATTCTTCTGAACTCCAGCGAGAACAATCCCAACCTAGTCAATCTCTCCTCATATGACAGTCCTGCCATCCCAGGAATCAGTCTGGTAAACCTTTGCTGCCCTCCCTCGAGAGCAAGAACATCCTTCCTCAGAGAAGGAGACCAAAACTGCCCACAATACTCCAGGTGTGGCCTCACCAAGGCCCTGTATAATTGCAGCAACACGTCCCTGCTTCTGTACTCGAATCCTCTCGCTATGAAGGCTAACATACTATTAGCCTTCTTTACCGCCTGCTACACCTGCATGCTTACCTTCAGCGAATGGTGCACAAGGACACCCAGGTCCCGCTGCACACTCCCCTCTCCCAATTTACAACCATTCAGGTAGTAATCTGCCTTCCTGTTTTTGTTTCCAGAATGAATAACCTCACACTTATCCAAATTATACTGCATCTGCCATTGATTTGCCCACTCGCCCAACCTGTCCAGATCTTGCTGTAGGATCCCTGCATCCTCGTCACAGTTCACCCACATCAAGCAGAGTTCCCAGTTAAAATCCATGGAGACTGTATCAAATGTTCTACGCTCATCTATCTGCCTAGTTACATAGAACAGGAGGAGGCCATTCAGCCCCTCGAACCTGCCCCACATTCAATACGATTATAGTTGATCGGATTTTTCTGTTGCCTTTCCCACGCACTCTCCCCAGAACCCTTTACATTATTGTTAATCAGAAATCTATCCATCTGTGCTGGGGGCAGCTTTAGCTCAGCTGGCTGAACAGCTGGTTCATGATGCAGAATGAGTGTATGTGCATGTCTGCATGTGTGTGTGTGACTCCATGTGTTTGTGCGTATGCGTGTGCGTGTGTCTCTATGTGTTTGTGTGTGTGTGCGCATGTGTGTCTCTGTGTGTATGTGTTTGAGTGTATGTGCATGTCTGCATGTGTGTGTGACTCCATGTGTTTGTGTGTGTGTGTGTGCGTGTGTCTCTATATGTTTGTGTGTGTGTCTCCATGTGTGTGTGTGACTCCATGTTTTTGTATGTATGCGTGAGCGTGTGTCTCCATGTGTATGTGTGTGCGCATGTGTGTCTCTGTGTGTATGTGTTTGAGTGTATGTGCATGTCTGCATGTGTGTGTGTGACTCCATGTGTTTGTGCGTATGCGTGTGCGTGTGTCTATGTGTTTGTGTGTGTGTGCGCATGTGTGTCTCTGTGTGTATGTGTTTGAGTGTATGTGCATGTCTG